>NW_023269254.1:0-2465 GCF_013103735.1 Etheostoma cragini
AAGTCTGTAAACTAGAGTCCAAGGCAAGTCTTAAGTCTCTAAACTAGAGTCCAAGGCAAGTCTTAAGTCTCTAAACTAGAGTCCAAGGCTAGTCTTAAGTCTGTAAACTAGAGTCCAAGGCTAGTCTTAAGTCTGTAAACTAGAGTCCAAGGCAAGTCTTAAGTCTGTAAACTAGAGTCCAAGGCTAGTCTTAAGTCTGTAAACTAGAGTCCAAGGCAAGTCCTAAGTCTCTAAACTAGAGTCAAAGGCAAGTTTTAAATAAAGCCCACTACAGGTTTCTCTATAGAGCCCCCCCGTAGTAGACCCCGACCAATATATGGACCGATATTATTATATAAATTGGGAAATGCCCAATATCGACCAATAATATTTCCCAATGTATCGGTATCAGCACTGATTTCTTTTGTTGACTTTAAGTTTCATATCTTAAATTTGTATTTTTTTTTATGTTCTGTTGTGACAATAAAACAAATTATTATCAAATTATTTCAGTGACAACTTCTAAATAACTCCAAATAACTAATGTTTGGGAAATCTGTTCATGTTTTGTAACACACGTCTGGATTATCTTTTAAAATATATATCAGATTTTGAAATAACCAAATATTCGTGTCGGTATCGACCTTAAAATCTTTAATCAGTCGGGCTCTAGACTCAAGAATCCTTGATCTCGAGTCTGAAGTCACTTCAACTGATTGAGACATTTGCGTTCTCACGTACAGCTCCACCAAACTGGGAGATAAGTTCAGGTTTTGCATGTGTGAAAGGGGGACAGGGAGACAGGATCAGGACTGTAATGGGTCTTAAACTCTTCTGTGTTTGGTTAAAAATAAAAGCCCCTGTTCTGTTGCTCCCTCGCCCTGTAGTGAAAACATCATCCATTACCTCTGTGACAGGCCCCCAGGGACCCCGGGGCCTGGCGCTCTGTGGGGGTCGCCTTTATTGACCTCGCAACCCCCCCTCCCACACACACACACACACACACACACACACACACACACACACAATGTGCAGCATGTGGTCACATACATCACGGAGCGGCCTTTCTTCCCTGACAGCGTAAATGAGCGTCCGTCAGATGATGGAGCGAGGAGGCGACAGATGGAGCGGAGGATTCGAGGCGTCTGAAAGACTCCGAAAAACTAAAAAAAAAGCAGTTAAAGAACCTTCGACTTAATTAAGACTCAACGAGGCAAAGTTCCTCTGTGATGATCTGGGACTCGTTCCCATTAATAAACACTTTAAGATTCTCATTTCATTTCTTCATTAAGCATCACACTGAGTTATATTATCATGGATCTGGACATAGTGCCCACATTTTGTAAAAAGCTAGCACGCACAGGCACGCACACACTAACACACACACACAAGCACGCACACACACGCATCTGCACGAACACACACGCATCTGCACAAACACACACGCATCCGCTCACACGGACGCACACAAGCATGCACGCACAAACACTTAACACACACATGCAAAAACACACATGCACACACGCATGCACACACACAAATACACGCATGCACAAGCATCTGCACGCACACACGCATCCGCACAGACAGACAGACACACACACACAGATGCGCACAAGGATGAGCGCACAAACACCAAACACACACACATACACGCACAAGCATCTACATGTTTTCCTCTCTACCTCTCTTTCCCTCTATCCCTCCCATCCTTCCTCTCTTTCTCTCTCTTCTCCCAGGTACCAGTGTTTCTTCTCTTGCTGCCCCCCTCCCCTCCCGTTCATCCCTCCTTCCCATCATTCCTTCCTCTCTCTCTCTCCTACTCTCTCTCTCTCTCTCTCAGGTACCAGTGTTTCCTCTCTTGCCCCCCCCCCCCCCCCCCGGTCTTCTCCCCTCCCATCTGCTGCAGGACTCTGTCCTCCAGGTTCAGCTCAGGCTCCTGGCAGCGGCCCCGACCCCCTCAGAACTCCACCCAATTTAGCTTCTCCATGTTTGGACAGAGGCAGGGCAACATGGGAGGACAGGGTGGGGGAGGTGGGGATGATGGGGGTGGTGGGGGGGTGTGGTTGTTCTGCTGGCCTCGGCCAAGACCATGAGTCAGTACCGACTGGGACCGGCCCTCCCACTGCTACTGGACCACTCATTTCAGCTTCACGCTTCCAAAAAAACATTATTACCCTTTAAAGGTTCTTGTAATTAGAATGATTAAAACTGATTTACTGTTTTATGCTGACGAAGATAAAAAGTATTAATATAAAGTTCGTTGGGAATAACTCATGCTGTCTTCTCTCTGACTCACCCGGTCTACACCGGAGCAGACGAACCGAGCCATTACAGCGTAATGAGAAAAGTACAAACTTTAGCAAACACACACATATATATGCATACATACACACACACACACACATACACACACACACACACACACACACACACACGCAGTCGTGTCTGCCTATCTTTGTGGGGACCAGTCATTGACATAATGC
>NW_023269255.1:0-1472 GCF_013103735.1 Etheostoma cragini
CAGCATGGAGATGTGTGTTTAACAGCTACTGTTAAGAAACTAATGTAAAACTGTTGAAATGACAGAAACAAGGTTAAATTATCACAAAAAGCTCAGAAGAGACCGAAACACATGTTTCCAGCATGGAGATGGGTGTTTAACTGCTTTTGTTAATAAACTAATGCAAAACTGTTGAAATGACAGAAACAAGGTTAAAACATCACAGAAAGATCAGAAGAGGCCAAAACGCACGTTTCCAGCATGGAGATGTGTGTTTAAATGCTTTTGTTAAGAAAATAATGTAAAACTGTTGAAATGACAGAAACAAGGTTAAAACATCACAAAAAGCTCAGAAGAGGCCGAACCGCATGTTTCCAGCATGGAAATGGGTGTTTAACTGCTTTTGTTAAGAAACTAATGCGAAACTGTTTAAATGACACAAACAAGGTAAAAACATCACAAAAAGCTCAGAAGAGGCCGAAACGCACGTTTCCAGCATGGACATGTGTGTTTAACTGCTTTTGTTAAGAATGTAATGTAAAACTTTTTAAATGACAGAAACAAGGTTAAAACAAAAAAAAAAGCTCAGAAGAGGCCGAAACGCATGATTCCAACATGGACATGTGTGTTTAACTGCTTTTCTTAAGAAACTAATGCAAAACTGTTTTAATGACAGAAACAAGGTTTAAACATCACAAAAATATCAGAAGAGGCCGAAACGCATGTTTCCAGCATGGAGATGGGTGTTTAACTGCTTTTGTTAAGAAACTAATGTAAAACTGTTTAAATGACAGAAACAAGGTTAAAACATCACAAAAAGCTCAGAAGAGACCGAAACGCATGTTTCCAGCATGGAGATGTGTGTTTAACAGCTGCTGTTAAGAAACTAATGTAAAACTGTTGAATTGACAGAAACAAGGTTAAAACATCACAGAAACATCAGAAGAGGCCGAAACGCATGTTTCCAGCATGAACATGTGTGTTTAACTGCTTTTGTTAAGAAACTAATGTAAAACTGTTGAAATGACAGTAACAATGTTAAAACATCACAAAAAGCTCAGAAGAGGCCGAAACGCATGTTTCCAACATAGAGATGTGTGTTTAACAGCTTTTGTTAAGAATCCAATGTAAAACAGTTGAATTGACAGAAACACGGTTAAAACATCACAGAAAGATCAGACGAGGCCGAAACGCATGTTTCCAGCATGGAGATGTGTTTTTAACGGCTTTTGTTAAGAAACCAATGTAAAACAGTTGGATTTACAGAAACAAGGTTAAATCATCACAGAAAGATCAGAAGAGGCCGAAACGCATGTTTCCAGCATTAAGATGTGTGTTTACCTGCTTGTATCAAGAAATCAATGTAAAACATTTGAAATGACAGAAACAAGGTTAAATCATCAGAGAAAGATCAAAAGAGGCCGAAACGCATGTTTCCAGCATGGAGATGTGTGTTTAACAGCTTTTGTTAAGAAACCAATGTAAAACAGTTG
>NW_023269256.1:0-227 GCF_013103735.1 Etheostoma cragini
ATAGCGCTTTTCTAGTCTTAACAACTACTCAAAGCGCTTTTATATCATACAGGAATCATTCACACATTCATACACTGTTGCCAAGGCTACTCATCAGATAAACACTTACACACATTTACACTCCGATGCGCAGCATAATGCATGGGAAACATACATGCTAGTAAATAACAATAAACCCACTCTTACTTACATTATATTAATGAGCAAGGACGTTTAACAATTGCCAT
>NW_023269256.1:541-827 GCF_013103735.1 Etheostoma cragini
AGGCGGCAAAGAAATAGATAGTAAAGTAAAAATACCTGAAAAATCAACTGGAGTACAGTAATAAAGAATTTGTATGTCACTACTTCCCAAATCTGATGACCTTAATGATGAATATGTACATGGTTTGCAGAACTGTACCTTCAGAAAGAGACTTAAGGCCACTTGGGTTATCATTGAGCTGCTCTATGGTCTTCTTCAGAAGGATAAATCCCAGAGCTCTCTACAGGTTTATAAGCAACAAACGTCCCTTGGTGGACTTGAACCACCATCCTTTCGGTTAACAGCC
>NW_023269256.1:837-998 GCF_013103735.1 Etheostoma cragini
ACCTATTGCGCCACAGAGACTGCTCCGCTCTCATGTTACATTCAATTTCAATTCAATTTTATTTATAGTCTCAATTCAAAACAAGAGTTTCCTCAAGACACTTTACAGACAGAGTAGAGTAGTTTTATGAGCGGGAGCTCGATCTTTAAGCCACAAGCATT
>NW_023269256.1:1121-1253 GCF_013103735.1 Etheostoma cragini
TTTATGGCTTTTTGAGGTTGAGCTGCACATGAATGCTTATCAGGCTATTTTCCTGTTACTCAGAAATTGTGGAAGCTGACTCATGCAGAAATGTAGAAGCTGGACGTGCATTGTATTTTTCTAACAGGTCGA
>NW_023269256.1:1263-1360 GCF_013103735.1 Etheostoma cragini
ACTTTGAATTCAAATATTTGGCATCCAAGAAAATTTTGGAACTGATAATGCATCAATCCTTTTGCTGGTGGTTTCTTGGTCACAGCAACAAGTTTGA
>NW_023269256.1:1370-1507 GCF_013103735.1 Etheostoma cragini
ACAGTTACACGCCACGTATCACAAAACTGTTGGGGGGGCTTATGTATTTGCTTGTATTACATCATTGACCTGCAAACCAATGACTGCAAAGATTAATATGTACAGTACATGGTTTGCAGAACTGTACCTTCTAATAG
>NW_023269256.1:1517-1764 GCF_013103735.1 Etheostoma cragini
ACTTGGGTTATCTTGGGGCTGCTCTATGGTCTTCTGCAGAAGGATAAATACCAGAGTTGGCTCTCTCCAGGTTATTAAAGCAACGAACGTCCCTGAGTGGACTTGAACCACCATCCATTCAGTTAACAGCCAACGGCGCTGGCCTATTAAGCCAAGCTGGGGAACATTTGTCTGTTGGGGGGTAAAGAAAGGAAGAGGAGGGAAAAAATATTGATTAATTCAGAAATTATTGTTTTGTTAAGTCATT
>NW_023269257.1:0-796 GCF_013103735.1 Etheostoma cragini
AATGTTGGCACATGTAGGGAGCTACGTTGGGAACCGGAGGGTCGCCAGTTCAAGTCCCCATGCGGACCAAATTACGGAGTGTGGTTGGATGCCACTTCACATCCTGGGAACTGCCAGATACCCCCCCAACCGCTCAAGGTGCTGGTCCAGCTGGTAGCCCACTCACTCTCACATCTCTCCATTAGGGCTTGAATAGATCTTGAGCGTGTGAAACACTGACACACACAAACTATTGTGTCTTGTGCTCGTGCAAAATCCCATTTGATCACAAAGCTTATTTGTTGTTTGCTTTTAATTCCAATATTCTTTGGAGTTATACTATAAAATTGCAGATTACATTGTTATGAAAACTAAAAGTATATTAACGTCCTTTATGTCCTTTATGGAGAAGATTAAGATTCATAGAAGGGTTAGAATGTGTGACATCACACACTCTAATGACAATGATATAGAAGGTTTAGTGTGCTGTCACAAGCTTGTGACATCACACGTCCTTTCATGACGTTCTGTGGCTTTGAACACAGACCCTGTATCTTACCGAGAGACACAACCTTTCACTTGAACCCTGTCCGCCATTAAGAGACACATATTTGTTGGAACAGAGCTCAAAACTCAGAACACTTTTCTAAACTGCAATACAGCAGTAATAGTACAAAATACTCCAGTACCGCAAGAAATAAAAAATGGATTCAAAAATATGTTCTGTGGCTATCATGGTGACCAGCGCCTGGCTTGAGGACCTGAGAAAAGCCCTTCTGGAGGTCCAAAACCAAAACGAGGAGCTGGTCTCAGTGAA
>NW_023269257.1:923-1199 GCF_013103735.1 Etheostoma cragini
AAACCTCACGGAGTCAGTCAGACGCCACTGGAGCTCAGAGTTCAACAGGTTCAATGGATCCATTAAAGAGGAGGACAAGAGCAGGAGACAGGCCTGGCAGGACAAGGTCCACTGTGGACGATGAGAATGATAGCCTCAGTACTGCATTTATCTCTCTATTAGATTCTATCAGAGATGGGAAGTAACGAAGTACCAATTCTTCGTTACTGTACTCAAGTAGATTTTTCTGATATTTTTACTTTACTTTACTATTTATTTTTGTGGCAACTTTTTACT
>NW_023269257.1:1526-1797 GCF_013103735.1 Etheostoma cragini
TCTTCACATTTAAAGTAAGTTAGCTAGTGGTTTTGGTGTGGTCTTCACCTGTTAGCTAGGTTGCACGTTGGTCTTAATTAAGCATCAACACTTTCACCAGCTTTATTCGCATGAGTGTTAATGAGTTTTTTTCTTACCGAACTTCAGATACTGTAGTTCAGTTGACAAGTGGATGGAAACTTGGCTAGAGAGAAGTCACATGGGGCCAAGTTGGACACCAGAATCAGCTTTAATCCAGCCCTAATTCTCAACTTTCACATCATTTCACTGG
>NW_023269257.1:1807-2027 GCF_013103735.1 Etheostoma cragini
TGGTTTACGTCATCAATACCATATTGAATCTAAATGGATGGAAATACATCTACTGTACGTTGCATTTGACGAACAACTAAGACAACTCAACAGATTCAGCATTGTGCATTAATTCACATTAAATCATTGAGGCTTGATGGCACTAACGTTAGAACATAGTAGTATGGAGGGCGCTAACGTTAGCACATAGTAGTATGGATGGTGTCAACGTTAGCACATA
>NW_023269257.1:2335-2499 GCF_013103735.1 Etheostoma cragini
TTAGGCCTATTGGCAGACATCCATTTAAAATGTAGCCATTGCCATATAAAGACCGTGTCCTCCATGTCCACTGAAGTTTCTCAGCGTCTCTCCAGTAACGTCTGTGTGCTCCAGGTAGCTTTTGCAAGGCTACTTTTACTTTTATACTTTAAGTAAATTTCCAA
>NW_023269257.1:2514-2698 GCF_013103735.1 Etheostoma cragini
GAGTAAAGAAGTTTAATCAGTACTTCCACTTTTACCAGAGTATCTTTTAACACAAGTATCTGTACTTCTACTTAAGTATGGAAAGTGAGTACTTTTGCCATCTCTGCTAATAATGTATCTGAAGTCTCTTTTATATAGACCTTAGTGGTCCCCTAATACTGTATCTGAAGTCTCTTTTATATAG
>NW_023269257.1:2741-2929 GCF_013103735.1 Etheostoma cragini
AATACTGTATCTGAAGTCTCTTTTATATAGACCTTAGTAGTCCACTAATTCTGCATCTGAAGTCTCTTTTATATAGACCTTAGTGGTCCCCTAATACTGTATCTGAAGAATCTTTTATATAGACCTTAGTGGTCCCCTAATACTGTATCTGAAGTCTCTTTTATATAGACCATAGTGGTCCCCTAATA
>NW_023269257.1:3098-3241 GCF_013103735.1 Etheostoma cragini
AGACCTTATTGGTCCCTAATACTGTATCTGAAGTCTCTTTATATAGACCTTAGTGGTCCCCTAATACTGTATCTGAAGAATCTTTTATATAGACCTTAGTGGTCCCCTAATACAGTATCTGAAGTCTCTTTTAAATAGACCTT
>NW_023269257.1:3251-8594 GCF_013103735.1 Etheostoma cragini
TAATACTGTATCCAAAGTCTCTTTCCCAAAATTCAGGCTTAGTGCAGAATTACAGGCATAAGGGCAAAAAATAGTGCTAAAAAACCTCTTTAAGTATATTGCTAACTAGGGCAGCCTTTAGCTCACCCACTAAGAGTGTCCGCCCCATGTAGGCGGAGGCCTTTGCAGCGGCCAAGGATGGAATACAACCTGCGGGCCTTTACTGGGTCTCACCCCCCATCTCTCTCTCCCACTTTTTCTGTCTATCCACTGTCACTCTGAAATAAAGGGAAAAAGCCCCCAAAAAAGTCTTAATCGCCACACTACCCATGTAAATCAAATCCCCTATTTCACCGTTAACTGTTAGGCCGCTAAACCTGAATTTGTTAACCATTATACAACACAAGACAACACAGTCTCTCTCTCTCTTTCTCTTTCTGCACACAGACACACACACATACACACTGTAGTTTGATTAATGCAGATATGTGCTGTTTATCTCTCACAAGAAGCCGGGGTGGGTAGCGCACTGCCATGAGTCGATGACGCTAAAGTCTGTTGTTACTCCACATTTTCATCGTGATATTTTAACGTTCTCTATCAGGTAAATCGGTAAGTTAGTAGTAGGGTGTACATGGGACATGCATATGATGTGGTACTGGGTCCTTCTGTAAGTAATTTTGAGGTACAATTTGGTTTTTAGGAATTCTACAAGCTGCTATACCACAGGCCATGCAATCGGCCTGTTCCAAACAGAAACATTTTCAACGTGCACTGCACTAGTTAGATAAAAGTTACAAAGCCCAGTGCTGTAGAAATAACTCTTGTACCTAACTTAGCTCTTCTCTGCCATCTAGTGGCTGGAAATGATGGCCAGTTTTTGAAAATCTTTTGCCAATTTTGGAATAAAAAAGTGCAGTGTGCTTACAGGTTGGGAGATGCTAGCTGTGTCCCAGTCATTTGGGCCAGGAGGTGCAGAGTCCAGGCTGAGCCGGGCCAGGCGCTGTGTGTCAGCTCTTACAGGGGACAGGGACTGGGATCTGGAGATGTATGATGGTGACCTGGTGCCACTGTGTCGTCCCCTGTACGCCTTGCCACCTTGTCTCCTTCCAAGCGTTTGAGGTTGTTTCCTCTGGGGAGAGGAGCTCTTGGGTCTGCTGGAGGGTGTCCTGTTCCTCTTCATCACTGGCCTCTGGAAACAAAAGAGTGGACGCCTCAAAACTAGCCGCATCCTAAAAATGGGCTTTCTAGCTGCCAAACCTTCTGCAAGAAGAACAGGCGTTACATTGGATTTAAAAATTAATTTTGAGTTGCGGGTCAAGGACGTTGTCCGGTTAGGGTTTCTGCAGGTAAAAAAAGATAATCCCCAAAATAAAATCATTTTTGTCCGTCAGAGATATAATTGTCTTTGACTACTACTGTATTCTTATCTCTGTTCAGAACTCAGCTGCCAGAAAGGTCCTCGGAGGGCGAGACATGAGGCAGCAATACCGTGTCAGGTGAAAAGGAGTGTATGCAGTGATCAAAACACAACACAACAAAAATAGTACCTTATTATATATAGTATATACCATACACTCATCACCACAGTAAGCAGTTGCAGCAGTGGCTGTAACACACATAAAGGAACATTTCAACTCATCAATTTAACTTCTGCAAATTGCTTCAAACATCGCACTCCTTCCTAAATTCATATGTCAGTTGAAGATGAACACACACATATTCTTAGATTCCCTGTGACATACATTATATCATATCTGTTTTCTATTGTTCATAACAGAGATCATAGGTAAAAGATGTTGCTTGGGAAGCAACATGTTTGGAATTTTTCTTCAGTATCACACAAACTAATGACACATGTCTGTACATCCATGGATACACTACAAACAGCTAATAGCTAATTCAGCTTACTTTTAATGGTTCCATTTTGCAAATGTAAACTAGTAAATCGGGGGGAAATTTGGCATTATTATTTTTTCTTTGATTCCATGTACTATTTTGTTACTATAAAGTTACATTAATGTATTATAATTATTGCTAAAATTATTGAATTCAAAGAACCCATTTAAAGTCACAGGGAGAGGACTTGTGTCATGCATGCGTTGGCTGCTGACAAAAATCTAATTTGGTTAATGTGGTTTCCTCTGATATATTTTGATGCAGTTGGATTTATTATACATACTCGACATTTTAAGCCACGTCATATAATCTTTACCATGGTTACATTATGGTAAATGTTGATCCGGTCATCAGCTGAGCACTCAATGATGGTTGTTTTTGTGGAAAACTCCAAGCGTGGAGCGATACCCTGGGGAAAAGAAAGGAGAGGAAATATTTGTACCTTGATCATATTAAACTGCAAAGATCAGTGTCATAGTCCCTCATTACTTATTATTCCTTGCTGCTGTGCCCAAGACCTGTGGTCCAGAAAATGTTCTAAAAAAGAACGTCAACAGGCTACACATGCTGATAATACACATAACTACACACTTTGATGTGTCAAAGTTGGACCTACTGGAAAGTGAGGTGCTCGGGTCATCAGAACCTCTCGGTCCACTCCAGAGGAGGAGGGAACAAGCTCGGGCTCTGGGAACAAGAAACGTCGGGCATCTTCTTCAAAAGAGGCCAAAGTGTCCGCCACTGCAAACACAAACACACTTCTGTTACACTATGACCAAGGTCATCTATATCTGAATAACAATTCTAAAACAAATACCAATAGAAAAAAATATATATATATTTTTATATATATATACCACACATTAGACGCATTCAAACCCTTAGTCTTTACATAGACAAATGCCCAATCTAATTATCTATCATTTTAAATAACACAAAAATATCTCTCTTCAGCAATCTACTCACCTGGTCCTGATGATCATCACTACAATATTTAAGCTGTGACATGACAGCCAGTCCCTGCAAGATCGTTAACCAATATTCAATAAATACTCCTTTTTTCACCACCTCCATTGACATGGTCTGTGTTTGGATTCAGGACCTAAGAGTTTCTGACAAATTATGTATCTTCTCTTTTCAAATTAAATTGTATAATTGCAGTACATTCTACCAAATTCATAAAAAAAGAAATAAACTATACTTTTGAGATTGGTATGAGAGGTCTGCTTTTTAAAATGTAAAATTTGTGCAGTCTTAAATTCTACAAGAACCTTACATTTTAAGGTTTTAATATTTTTTTATTAAAGTACATTGGTGTGTTCATAACAAACACAGCAATCTGAATATGGTAACACAAGAACTACGCAAAATATAGAGTGCGCCCTTATTTAGAAAATGCCTGGCTTTCTCCAATACTCCAATACACTGTGCTACGCTTGCTCTCACATGTTTAATATGGTGTTCACGGCGGATTTTGTGATCAATCATCATTTTAGAAATGTATTTCCAACACTCTCTTTTTCAACATTACTTTGTGGTTTTCAAACAGCATTAGATTATTCTGGCTGGAATTTTTATAATGGGCATTTCAACATAAAAGGCCACAAAAAATCATTGACATTACACGATGAGAGACCCACAATGCCATGGTGCCACAAAGATAAGAACCAAAGACAGCCCTCACCACAAAAGTTTATCTCTTATCTTTGACATGGCACCATTGCATTGTGGGTCACCTGACAAAGATGGCAGGGTGGCGTGAGGGACTGTTTTGATAGGGCAGATAGGGGCGACAGATTTGGCAAAAAAAATGGAAAACCTAATTATTTGTTAGGACACAAAACATTTTGCACTGACTTGTTCCCTTTTCATTTCATTTTTCACAAAATAACACTGCATTCAGAGTATAACTCATCAAGTGACACATCCCAAAAATGTGGGATTAATTGCGTTAATGTGTGAAAAGGAAGTTTAAATATGAGTATGCCACCACATCAGTTTATTATGTATGTTTATATGAAGTAACTTACACTCCAGCATTACAGCAATGTCTCCAGGGTCAACTGCATGCCTAAAAATCTAGACAAAAACAAAACATTCATGTTTCTTATTTCACAAACAGTATCATTGTAGTATATCTACAGGACTGTATAGACATGTCAAGTTTATTTATAGCACTACAGAGAGTTTTTACTGTATAAAGCAATAAGTGGATCTAACTAACACCATGTAAATCCATACGCCCACTCCAACGCAGCCCCTCACATTTGTTGGTGCTGGTTTAGTCTGTACAAACCGTAACATACTACTTCTCCTACTGAAGAAGCATATGATTGATATAATTTGCCAAATCATCAAACCGTTCAGCGACAATTCCTGCTTTCATCTGTCCTTTTTTCCCAGATGGATAAAATAGGCCTTGCCTTTTCAAATTTCATTTTCTCGTGAAACAGCAGAGGGAAGACGGCAGGGAGACATTCAGACCGATGGTACTGGCCCATGAAGCACATGCTGAGGTAGATGTCATCCTTGGCTGGCAGATGAACTCCAGGACAAGAAACCTGAGAGCAATGGAGGAGCATACAGTATGTTAGTAAAATATGCTTGCAAGTCAAATCCCTACTGTGCCCTGAGCCCCTTTTTCACTTTTTCATCTGAGCTATACACATCATTTTTCATTTTTTTCATTCCCTTTAAGTTTGGTGTAATGTGAAACAATTGTGCCCTTATTAAAGCATTTCCATCTCATTTTTGTCATAATTATTCTGACTTTATTACTGATTGGAGAATTTTAGTTAGTTAGTTGCACACATGTAACTGTGTGTCATGTGACCCCCACAGCAACTTTATGGAGTGTGGCTCAGTCATTTTACCTGTTTATTGAAATATAATTTAACTTATACTGTTTATTGATCCCCAGTGGGGAAATGACAATTTACACTCTGTTATTGACCACTACACACAGGCCTGAAGTACTAGTTCTCTAATTCATTTACATATGGAGAGATGACATATTTTGGATCAGATGGAATTTGAACCGGCAACCCTCCAGCACCCAACCCAACTCCCTAAAGACTGACCTACTGCCACCGCTGTCTACATTTATTTAATACATATTTCTGAGACTGTAATTAAAAGGCATTTTACACAATAATACCTGTTTAATCATCCCTGTCTGTTTAGTACAGCAGGCAGTGATGCAATATGTACTGTAGATCATTTACTTAAGTAAATACAAAAGTATTTAATAGCAAATATACTAAAGGATAAATCTTGAAAGAAAGTAATAGTTTACGCTAAGGTACTTACTATTATGGATATTAGCACGTTTCATAAACAGAGGTGATGAGCTGTAGAAATTAATATGTCATAGTTGCATAACTACACAACACACACTATATAGCCAACCTATAATAGCTCTCCAGCTATTGCCTGAGAGTCAGAGAACCGGAGAACCGAGTAACC
>NW_023269257.1:8686-11905 GCF_013103735.1 Etheostoma cragini
TGATGTTTGATGCATCATTATCTCCTTATAGAACCCTGTGGAACGTACTTTGATAGGACAGCTGAAGAATATATTAAGAATAGAGAAATCTTACCGCTCTGAACTTTAATTCAACCACCACTTTTAGTGCTTTTCGGGACATTGGACTCGTCTTTCAAAGGTGATAAGACGTACTAGCTAGCTAAGTTACAACTTTGCCTGTATACAGCTGTATTAGCTAAATAAACAGCTAGCGTTAGCTAGCAAACTGTTCACGTCGCCTAACCTTGTTACCATGGATACTACAACTTCCGGGTGTGGTTGCTTGAGCGACGGCTGCAGGTCATTCGGAAAGTGTTGGGTTGCCTGACCACAGACTGCATGTATATATATATCATTACGCTTTAAAAAGTTTTAATTTCTATGTGCGCAAATACAAATTAAACGTGTTACAGCATTATGATAGTTGCGTTTTCCCCTGATAAGCTAATTTCCTCTAACTTTGTTGCTTTTTGTCTGTCTACCGTATGTCTTTGGGTCAGGCCATTAGACGAGGGGGGTGATCATTTATCTCCCCATATTTCTGTAAATAGACTTGCCCTGCAATGGGTTCATTGGATGAACGCATTCCCCATTCCCATGAGGCTTTGCTCCATTCTACGTTAATTTAAGAAAAACTAATTAAATTGTTTTAATTTTATTTGTGAACAAGATATTTCTGCAAGACATGAATAATAATAACAATAATTGAATTAAGACAGTCTAGATTGATGGAAGAGATGAATGTGCCGGGTAACCATGACTGAGAGGGAGTAAGCGAAATGAATAGTTTGGACTTCAAAAGCGAAGTTTACTTGGGTCGGTTAAAACAGACTTCCTTAGGTCAGTACATAAACGTTAACTTCTTCCTATCAGTCGGACGTCTTCCTGTTATTTCCTTTCATCACGAAGTAACACCTAATAACTTAGTTTTGAAGGTCATATTTTTCCTATCATGAAAGAGTGTTTTCAGTTTAAAGGATTGACTGCATGCTTATTCGGTAGACATTCATATTGCATGCTTGTTTACATGAGAAGCAAAGCAGGCTGTAATGGCTAACACATAGATATATTGTCTATGTCGGGACGGTTGAAACAGCTGTTTCAGCTATTCCCGACCTGGCTGTAACTCCAGTAAATGCACAAATATCTCTGTTCATACAATTATTTATAGAGTTAAGACATGGAAAAGACCGGCTGTGGGAAACATATTTTCATACAACATATTTGTATGTCTACAAAAAAATGTATAGTCCAGTGATTTATAAGTATATTTATAGTTTCTCTCAGAGGAAAAGCAAGATTCATAAACATGGAACCAGAAAAAAGAGCAAGCAGCAAAGTATCTGCACTCTAAGAATCATGATGTGAGACTTCATGGATCTCTTCCATTGAGAAGGCTTCTTCTGTTTTTTAGAAGAATTGTTCTGTTGTTGGAACTTTAGTGCCTGATTGGCCTCCTCCAGACTTTGATCCAGCTCATGGTCTGGCTGGGTGGGCAGCTCTTCATGAACATTTTCCACCTCTTGTTGTCTTGGAGTCTCCCCCTCTGGCTGGGTGGGGAGCTCTTCGTGGACATCTAGGGATTTTTGGGAGCGCATTGTAAATTAACCCATTAAGTTTCCACATTATGCATCAGTATTAATATCAAATTATATTATATTGCAAAAATGAGCGAAAACGTGATGAGTTATGGACATCAAGTGGATAAATCTTGGATGTAGCAGTTTGGATTTAATCCTCAACAAACCTGAAAAAGGGCACAAGTTCCAGGCTGGATAAAAAATCACCTGTAGAGTCTTGAAAGACCCCTAAGAGACCGCCTTAATCGCTAAATCGTTAGCCTTTAGCTGCAACAATTGGTGAGTTTATATCTTATATGGTTATCAAATGATTAAACTATGAATCAGAGGTGCTGTTTTTGCTCGTGGGCGAGCATCTTCGGTCCTCAGGGTTAAACCTTTTATTTTTTTATCCGAGGTGTAGTTGGAAGCCATCCTGATGTCAATGGGGAGCTAATTCCACCATTCGGGGGTCAGGACAGCAAACTGTTGGGATTTTGTTGAGTGATTTGTAGTTTCTCGTTGTGAGGTGGAAGAAAGCGGGTTGGCAGAACAGAGTGGCTGGGTTGGGGTACAGGGGTTGACCATGTCCTGGATGTAAGCTGGGGCTAATCCGTTTGTGGCCCTTTATGCAAGTACTATGGGGCTTACCCATTGCTAGTACCAGCTCTGCTGGCTGGACTCGGCCATGGTGCCCCTTTCTCCATTTTCCAATGCAGATATTGAGGCGAGCATGGCTGGTCGTCATACCTACTGCACAGGAAACTGCCATGACCTAACGTGACACACACACAGAAAGTGGAACGTGTGTTGTTTTTGATTCTCGGTATGTGGCTGTTTGCCAGAAGACAAATTTAGTTTCAAAAGAAGCTGGAGGCAGCCAAAAAACACTGCTGGCCAAACTATTTTAAATTGGCAGTTTTAGCAACGATGACGCAGTGATAAGTGACAATTCTCTCAGACCAGTCCCATCCACCCATTTCCACGTCCCCTCTGTCTCGGAGTCGGTCAGGCCAATCCGCAGTCTTTTCTTGAATTTTCATATGAAATCCTTGTTTCAAAAAGAGTCAAATACTTTGAACAATATAACAGAATCTTTACAACATTCACACCCATTGAACAAATTTCAATGTATCAACCTGTATCAACATGTATTCTGCTTCTAAAACTTTGTCTGACACACACACACAAACACACACACAAACACACACACAAACACTCACACACACACACACGTACCTGTTCTTCTTTGCTGTTGATAATCACCAGGTCTGCACCCTTTTGAAGACAGTAATTTCTACTCTCTTGCCAGGTTTTATGGATAGAAGATTTGTAGTACAAACTACCGCTGAAATACTCCCATCCTCATTGAGCTTAGTGAAAACAGAAGGGTTAGGGTTAGGGCTTTGATCTTATCTTCTGTCCTGCTTTGATCTTATGTCCCTGCTTTCATCTTATGTCCCCTCTTTGATCTTATGTCCTGCTGTGATCTAATGTAATAAATTAATAATAATACATTTGATTTATAATGCCCTTTACATTTCAAAAAGAAATCTCAAAGTGCTAGAATTAATAGGGAGTTAAAAACAGTTTCCAGAATACAATACAAGTGACAAGCAATAATAAAACACCATTAAAC
>NW_023269258.1:0-1280 GCF_013103735.1 Etheostoma cragini
TGTGTGTGTGTGTGTGTGTGTGTGTGTGTTGACAGTGTCTCCCTGTGTCTCCTAGGTAACATCGCCCTGGCTGTGTGTCTGTCGGTGGCCATCTTGGCTCTGCTCGCCGTGCTGGCCTACTGCTTCCTGAAGAACAGGAAGGAGCGCTCGGACCGTCCCGTCGCCACAGGCCCCGCCCACGTGCCGCTGTCGGAGCAGGAGACGCTCGTGTACAACCCCACCACCAAACCCGTGTGACACCGCCGCCGCTGTCGTCACGACGACCACCCAATGGACTTTTAAATTAAACTTTCACACGATCCGAGTTGTAAGGTGTCATTGCATTCAACTGTCGGCCATTTTGTATTCTCAGTCAACGTCCACTAAAGTTGTGTTGTTGCTGCTGACAGACTCAGATTATTATTCTAAGTGTGTGACTACATTATGGGATGGATCCCTGCAGAGATAGACCTTTAGTTAATGAGGAAGATCCTTTTAGTTTAACATGAAACAGAAATCACCATCACCAAACCCACCAGACTCCATGTAAATAATCACTACTTTTAGTGTGTATAGAGCAGCATATCTCCACCAGACTCCATGTAAATAATCACTACTTTTAGTGTGTATAGAGCAGCATATCTCCACCAAATACAAAATGAACTCTTAAGTCACCCATTTACATGTTGAGATTACATAGAGTCTGGTGGAGATATGCTGCTCTATACACGCTAAAAGTAGTGATTATTTACATGGAGTCTGGTGGAGATATGCTGCTCTATACATGCTAAAAGCAGTGATTATTTACATGGAGTCTGGTGGAGATATGCTGCTCTATACATGCTAAAAGTAGTGATTATTTACATGGAGTCTGGTGGAGATATGCTGCTCTATACATGCTAAAAGTAGTGATTATTTACATGGAGTCTGGTGGGTTTGGTGATGGTGATTTTGCAGCGGTTTCCATCAGAAACGTGTGTCCAGGTCTAGAAGGTTTTGTGTTTAGTGTGCGTTGGGTTTCTCAGATATTATCCCCGTTATATATATAATGTTTTTATTTGAGCGTGTTTGGGTGTTTTCTGCTGTCTGATGTAAATATTTTGATCTCAGGTTATGTTTTTAATGTTTTTATTCTTCCCTTTAATAAAGTCTCTAACACAAACACCATCTCCCTGTTCACTGCTCTTATTATTATAAATTATGTTCACAAACATGTGAAATTGCAGAAATAAGTGTCAAAAACTGACAGAAATGTTGGCAAAAAGAATGATAATATATATAAAAATGTAATAATATTCCCG
>NW_023269259.1:0-1050 GCF_013103735.1 Etheostoma cragini
CTTTTCAACTATGATTTATACCATAGCAGTGCAAACATTTTGCCCAGGTTTGATATCCAGCCACCGCAGTTGCATTTAAAGGTTTTAAAGCCATACACAAGATTAACATTACAAATTTTACCCAGGTTTCTTGTGGTTTCTATTATTCAATGATAATTAATTTTTCTTCCGGGAGTCATCCTAAAAGGATTAATAAAGATAAATCTATCTCACAAAAAGTTAAAAAAAACCATCAGAAAATCTTGAAGGGATGTAGCTCAGTGGTAGAGCGCATGCTTTACATGTATGAGGACCTGGCATCTCCAGCAGGTATTATGGTAGAGTCTTTAAAAGAGCTTCAAAAGATATTACCTCCTGCAGTATTCTGACTGGTAGGGTTATAGAACGTAGTGGTAGACTAAGACCTCCTATGACACAAACTAAGCGGTATGCTCTGTCTTTAAAATCTCAGCCAATCAGACAGCACAACATGCAGTTTATATGTGCATGTTTTATCATTTGTATTTATGTACTGTAGTGTAGTATATTTTTTGTATTATGCTCCAGATTTTATGGGTGTTACAGCAGGTATGAATACTGTAGTTTCCATTTCATCCAGCAGGTGGAGACATTTCATTTCAGAAACAGATGGTTTGTTAAACATCAACAGACTGGAAATGCACTTCCTGTTGATACAAAGCATAGGAATTAGCAGAGGATGGTGTCGATCCATCGACCTCTCGGTTATAGGGCCCAGGACGCTTCCGCTGTGCCACTCTGCTCTGGAATTTCTACCCAGGGGCTGGAAAATCTGTGAATCACATTTTGATGGAAGGTGGCAACCAAGGCTCCAACAGCTTACGGGTTGCAAAGTTAAACATTTTGTAGACCTTGCAACTATCTTTTATGTGAGCTTCCTGATAACTAAATAACTAAAATTGAGTTGAATTGATTTGAATTAACTTGGACCTCAACTTCCTAGTCTCATAGCTGTTGTTTTACGTTCCTGCTGTCTTCCAACGCTCCGGGATCCTGAGGTAGGTGATCATATCATCACTGAAAACATATCCA
>NW_023269260.1:0-2405 GCF_013103735.1 Etheostoma cragini
AGCCATAGTATAGTATGTTGAAAAAAAAAAAGCCATAGTATAATATCTTGAAAAAATTGATAAAAAAAGCCATAGTATTGTATGTTGAAATAAGTGATAAAAAAGCCATAGTGTAGTATGTCAAACATTTAAAAAAAGCCATAGTATAGTATGTTGAAAAAATGAAAAAAAGCCGTAGTATAGTATGTTGAATTCTTAAAAAAAGCCATAATATAGTATGACGAAAAAAGTGTTAAAAAAGTCATAGTATAGTATGTCGAAAAAAGTGACAAAAAACCTCAGTATAGTAATTCGAGAAAAATTAAAAAAAAGCCATAGTATAGTATGTTGAAAAAAGTGACTAAAAAAAGCCTTAGTATAGTATGTCAAAAAAAGTTATAAAAAAGCCATAGTATAGTATGTCGTAAAAAGTGAAAAAGCCATAGTATAGTATGTTGAAAAAAAAAAAAAAGCCCTAGTATAGTATGTTGAAAAAATTGATAAAAAAAGCCATAGTATAGCATGACGAAAGAAGTGATAAAAAAGCCATAGTATTGTATGTCGAAATAAGTGATAAAAAAGCCATAGAGTAGTATGTCAAACATTTTTCAAAAAGTCATAGTATAGTATGTCGAAAAAAATGAAAAAAGTACAGTACAGTATGTCGAAAAAAGTGACAAAATACCTCAGTATAGTAATTCGAGAAAAGTTAAAAAAGCCATAGTATTGTATGTCGGAAAAAGTGATAAAAAAGTCATAGTATAGTATGTCGAAATAAGTGATAAAAAAGTACAGTACAGTATGTCGAAAAAAGTGACAAAAAAACTCAGTATAGTAATTCGAGAAAAATTAAAAAAAGCCATAGTATAGTATGTTGAAAAAGTGACTAAACAAAAGCCTTATTATAGTATGTCAAAAAAAGTGATAAAAAAGCCATAGTATAGTATGTTGTAAAAAGTCAAAAAGCCATAGTATAGTATGTTGAAAAAAAAAAGCCATAGTATAGTATGTTGAATAAAATTGATAATAAAAGCCATAGTATAGTATGTCAAAAAAATGAAAAAAAGCCACAGTATAGCATGACGAAAGAAGTGATAAAAAAGCCATAGTATAGTATGTCAAACATTTAAAAAAAGCCATAATATAGTATAACGAAAAAAGTGTTAAAAAAGTCATAGTATAGTATGTTGAATTCTTAAAAAAAAAGCCATAATATAGTATGACGAAAAAAGTGTTAAAAAAGTCATAGTATAGTGTGTCGAAAAAAGTGAAAAAATTACAGTACAGTAGGTCGAAAAAAGTGACAAAAAACCTCAGTATAGTAATTTGAGAAAAGTTAAAAAAAGCCATAGTGTAGCATGTCTAAAAAAAATGAAAAAGCCATAGTATAGTATGTTGAAAAAAATGATTTAAAAAAGCCTTAGTATAGTATGTCAAAAAAGTGATAAAAAAGCCATAGTATAGTATGTCGTAAAAAGTCAAAAAGCCATAGTATAGTATGTTGAAAAAAAAAAAGCCATAGTATAGTATGTTGAAAAAATTGATAAAAAAGCCATAGTATAGTATGTCAAAAACATGAAAAAATGCCATAGTATAGTATGTAAAAAAAATTGATAAATAAGCCATAGTATTGTATGTTGAAATAAGTGATAAAAAATCCATAGTGTAGTATGTCAAACATTTAAAAAAAGCCATAGTATAGTATGTTAAAAAATGAAAAAAGCCGTAGTATAGTATGTTGAATTCTTAAAAAAAGCCATAATATAATATGACAAAAAAAGTGTTAAAAAAGTCATAGTATAGTGTGTCGAAAAAAGTGACAAAAAACCTCAGTATAGTAATTCGAGAAAAATTAAAAAAAAGCCATAGTATAGTATGTTGAAAAAAGTGACTAAAAAAAGCCTTAGTATAGTATGTCAAAAAAAGTGATAAAAAAGCCATAGTATAGTATGTCATAAAAATGAAAAAAAGCCATAGTATAGCATGACGAAAGAAGTGATAAAAAAGCCATAGTATAGTATGTCAAACATTTTTCAAAAAGTCATAGTATAGTATGTTGAATAAATGAAAAAAGTACAGTACAGTATGTCGAAAAAAGTGACAAAAAACCTCAGTATAGTAATTCGAGAAAAATTTAAAAAAAGCCATAATATAGTATGTTGAAAAAATTTATAAAAAAGCCATAGTATAGTATGTCAAAAAAATGAAAAAATGCCATAGTATAGTATGTAAAAAAATATTGATAAAAAAGCCATAGTATTGTATTTTGAAATAAGTGATAAAAAAGCCATAGTATAGTATGACGAAAAAAGTGTTCAAAAAGTCATATCATTTCGTCAAGTCATTTCGTATGTCGAAAAAAATGAAAAAAGTACAGTACAGTATGTTGAAAAAAGTGACAAAAAACCTCAGTATAGTAATTCGAG
>NW_023269261.1:0-1779 GCF_013103735.1 Etheostoma cragini
CCCCCCATTCACCCCCAGCCCCCCCCTCCATTAAGCTGCTGCAGGACGACCCCCTGGTGGTGAACCCGGGGGAGACGGTGGCCCTGGTGTGCGTGGCGTCCGCCGGCGACCCCCCTCCCTCCCTGCAGTGGGTGAGGCCGGGGGGGGAGGGGCTCCCGAAGAGGAGCGTCGTCAACGGCGGCACGCTGAGCATCCCCGGCGTTACCGTGGACGACGGCGGCGCCTACATCTGCGTGGCGTCCAACAACGTCGGCAACGCCGCCAAGAAGAGCGTCAACGTCCTGGTCAGAGGTACGGCGGCGTTTCATTGGTCGATCCACGTCTATGTGCTTCTCTAAAAAACTTTATTACAAATGTAAATGGAACGAAGTCAGACAGCGTAGAGATTACATAACATCAAGGAAAAGATAAAAGGGAAATAGAAATATAAAAAAACAGAAAACTAAACTGCATTTTAAAGGGAAGTGTACAGGGGGGTTGTGTTTCCTCTGTGTTTCCTCTGTTTCCCCTGTGTTTCCTCTGTGTTTCCTCTGTTTCCCCTGTTTCCTCTGTGTTTCCTCTGTTTCCTCTGTGTTTCCTCTGTTTCCTCTGTGTTTCCCCTGTGTTTCCTCTGTGTTTCCCCTGTGTTTCCCCTGTGTTTCCTCGGTGTTTCCTCTGTGTTTCCTCTGTGTTTCCCCTGTTTCCCCTGTTTCCTCTGTGTTTCCTCTGTGTTTCCTCTGTGTTTCCTCTGTGTTTCCTCTGTTTCCCCTGTTTCCCCTGTTTCCTCTGTTTTTCCTCTGTGTTTCCTCTGTGTTTCCTCTGTTTCCTCTGTGTTTCCCCTGTGTTTCCTCTGTTTCCTCTGTGTTTCCTTTGTTTCCTCTGTGTTTCCTTTGTTTCCTCTGTGTTTCCTTTGTTTCCTATGTGTTTCCTCTGTTTCCCCTGTGTTTCCTCTGTGTTTCCTCTGTTTCCCCTGTTTCCCCTCTGTTTCCTCTGTGTTTCCTCTATTTCCTCTGTGTTTCCTTTGTTTCCTCTGTGTTTCCTTTGTTTCCTCTGTGTTTCCTCTCTTTCCCCTGTTTCCCCTGTGTTTCCTCTGTGTTTCCCCTGTTTCCTCTGTGTTTCCTCTGTTTCCTCTGTTTCCCCTGTGTTTCCTCTGTTTCCTATGTGTTTCCTCTGTTTTCTCTGTGTTTCCCCTGTTTCCTCTGTGTTTCCTCTGTTTCCCCTGTGTTTCCTCTGTTTCCCCTGTTTCCTCTGTTTTCTCTGTGTTTCCCCTGTTTCCTCTGTGTTTCCTCTGTTTCCCCCGTGTTTCCTCTGTTTCCTCTGTGTTTCCCCTGTTTCCTCTGTGTTTCCCCTGTTTTTCCTCTGTGTTTCCTCTGTGTTTCCTCTGCGTTTCCCCTGTTTCCTCTGTTTCCCCTGTTTCCTCTGTGTTTCCCCTGTTTCCTCTGTGTTTCCTCTGTTTCCTCTGTTGCCCCTGTGTTTCCTCTGTTTCCTCTGTGTTTCCTCTGTTTCCCCTGTTTCCTCTGTGTTTCCTCTGTGTTTCCCCTGTTTCCCCTGTGTTTCCCCTGTGTTTCCCCTGTGTTTCCTCTGTTTCCTCTGTGTTTCCTCTGTTTCCTCTGTGTTTCCTTTGTTTCCTCTGTGTTTCCTTTGTTTCCTCTGTGTTTCCTTTGTG
Source organism: Etheostoma cragini (assembly GCF_013103735.1). Taxonomy (NCBI): domain Eukaryota; kingdom Metazoa; phylum Chordata; class Actinopteri; order Perciformes; family Percidae; genus Etheostoma; species Etheostoma cragini. The sequence continues at coordinate 1,646 of NW_023269261.1, forward strand.
TTTTCTCTGTTTCCTTTGTTTCCTCTGTGTTTTCTTTGTGTTTTCTCTGTTTCCTGTGTTTCCTCTGTGTTTCCTCTGTGTTTCCTTTGTTTCCTCTGTTTCCCCTGTGTTTCCTCTGTGTTTCCTCTGTGTTT
>NW_023269262.1:0-181 GCF_013103735.1 Etheostoma cragini
AAATAAAGTTGATGTGTATATGTATTAATCTAAAAGAAAGTTGATGAGTAAATGCATTAATCTAAAAGAAAGTTGATGAGTAAATGCATTACTCTGAAAAAAAGTTAATGTGTATATGCATTTATGAAAAAAAGTTGATGTGTAAATGTGTTAATCAGTAGACCTCGTGGCGCAACGGTAG
>NW_023269262.1:191-451 GCF_013103735.1 Etheostoma cragini
TCCAGATCAGAAGGTTACGTGTTCAAATCACGTCGGGGTCAAATGTTTAGAGTTGGCGTTGCCTCAAAAGAAAGTTGACGTATATATGCATTTTTCTGATGTGAAGTTGAAGTTCATATGCATTATTCAGAAAGAAAGTTGATGTGTGCATGCATTTATGAAAAAATGTTGATGTGTATATTGATTAATCTAAAAGACACTGGATCTGTATATATGACATGTTGAATTGTGAAGATGACATGATGAACAGTGATGATGAC
>NW_023269262.1:615-781 GCF_013103735.1 Etheostoma cragini
GTACATGCATTAATCTAAAAAAAAGTTGATGCGTGTATGAATTATTCTGAGATAAAGTTTATGTGTATATGCATTAATAAAAAATAATGTTGATGTGTATATGTATTAATCTAAAAGAAAGTTGATGTGTATATGCATTAATCTACAAGAAAGTTGATGTGTATAT
>NW_023269262.1:845-1130 GCF_013103735.1 Etheostoma cragini
TAAAAGAAAGTTGATGTGTAAATGCATTAATCTAAAATAAATGTGATATGTGTATGCATTAATTAAAAAGAAAGTTGTTGTGTATGTGCATTAATCTAAAAGAAAGTGGATGTGTATATGCATTAATCAAAAATAAAGTTGATGTGTGTATGCATTATTAAAACAGAAAGTTGATGTGTATATGCATTAATCTGATATAAAGTTGATGTGTATATTTATTAATCAAAGAGAAAGTTGATGTGTATATGCATTAATCTGAAATAAAGTTGATGCGTGTATGAATTA
>NW_023269262.1:1140-1327 GCF_013103735.1 Etheostoma cragini
AAGTTTATGTGTATATGCATTAATAAAAAATAAAGTTGATGTGTATATGCATTAATCTAAAGGAAAGTTGATGTGTATATGCATTAATCTGAAATAAAGTTGATGTGTTTATGCATTAATCTAAAAGAAAGTGGATGTGTATATGCATTAATATAAAAGAAAGTTGATGTGTATATAAATTATTCTG
>NW_023269262.1:1510-1713 GCF_013103735.1 Etheostoma cragini
AGTTGATGTGTATATTCATTAATCAAAGAGAAAGTTTATGTGTATATGCATTAATCAAAAATAAAGTTGATGTGTATAAGTATTGATCAAAAAGAATTTTGTTGCGTACATGAATTAATCTGAAATAAAGTTTACGGGTATATGCATTCATGAAAAAAAGTTGACGTGTATATGTGTTTATCTGTAGACTTAATGGCGCAACG
>NW_023269262.1:1723-1859 GCF_013103735.1 Etheostoma cragini
TGACTCCAGATCAGAAGGTTACTTATTCAAATCACGTCGGGGTCAAATATTCAGATACGGCAACGGCTCAAATGAAGTTGATGTACTGTATATATACATTTTTCTGATATAAAGTTGAAGTTTATGTGCAATATTC
>NW_023269262.1:2076-2202 GCF_013103735.1 Etheostoma cragini
TGTTGATGATAATATGAAAAGAAAGTTGATGTGTATATGCATTAATCAGAAAGACAGTTGATGTGTATATGCATTAATTTGAAAGAACGGTGACGTGTACATGCATTAATCAAAGAGAAAGTTGAT
>NW_023269262.1:2212-2407 GCF_013103735.1 Etheostoma cragini
ATTAATCTGAAATAAAGTTGATGCGTGTATGAATTATTCAGAGATAAAGTTTATATGCATTACTCTGAAAAAAGTTGATGTGTATATGCATTTATGAAAAAAAGTTGATGTGTACACGTGTTAATCAGTAGACCTCGTGGCGCAACGGTAGCGCGTCTGACTCCAGATCAGAAGGTTACGTGTTCAAATCACGTC
>NW_023269263.1:0-1456 GCF_013103735.1 Etheostoma cragini
CCCCCCCCCCCCCCCCAGGCTGCCTGTTGTGTGTTTTAAATGTCGCACCGAAGACACTTCAGAGAAACGACGTGAAACTCCATCGTCACATATACGCACGGCCTTTTTATTAAAATACACAAGTGTGTTTTTAATGGTGAAATAAAAGCTAATTAGCTTTAGCATGGCTGCTGTAGTCGGGCATTAACTGTACCGGACCTCGCAGTGGTGGAGTCTATAGGAATACTGTACTACACTGGACTGGCTGTGTGTGTGTATGTATATATGTATATATATATACACACACATATATATACAGTATGTACATACACTCACCTGAAGGATTATTAGGAACACCTGTTCAATTTCTCATTAATCCAATTATCTAATCAATCAATCACATAGCAGTTGCTTCAATGCATTTAGGGGTGTGGTCCTGGTCCAGACCATCTCCTGACCTGGTCCAGACCATCTCCGGACCTGGTCCAGACCATCTCCTGACCTGGTCCAGACCATCTCCTGACCTGGTCCAGACCATCTCCTGACCTGGTCAAGACCATCTCCTGACCTGGTCAAGACCATCTCCTGACCTGGTCAAGACCATCTCCTGACGTGGTCCAGACCATCTCCTGGACTCCAAACTGAATGTCAGACTGGGAAAGAAAGGGGATTTAAGACATTTGGAGTGTGGCGTGGTTGTTGGTGCCAGACAGGCCGGTCTGCTCAGTTACTGGGATTCTAACCCACAACCAGTTCTAGGGTTTACAGAGACTGGTGTGAAGAGGTAAAAACACCCAGCATGCATCAGTCCTGGGGGGGGATGCCTTGTTGATGCTAGAGGTCGGAGGAGAACGGGACGACTGATTCAAGCTGATAGAAGAGCAACTTGGACTGATATAACCACTCAGTACCCCTCATCTCCACTACAAACAGGAACAAGAGGACCCAATCTGCAAGAGCTCACCAAACAGACAGTTGAAGACCTGAAAAATGTTCCTGGTCTGATGAGTCTGGTTTCTGTTGAGACCTTCAGATGGTGGAGTCAGAATGAGAACCTGGATCCATCATGCCTTGTTACCACTGTGCAGGCTGGTGGTGGTGGTGGTGTAATGGTGTGGGGGATGTTTTCTTGGCACACTTTAGGCCCCTTAGTGCCATTGGGCCTGGTTTAAATGCCCCGGCCTACCTGAGCCTGGTTCCTGACCATGTCCCCCCATGTCCCGTCCTCTGATGGCTCCTTCCAGCAGGATAATGCACCATGTGTCAAAGCTCACATCATTTACAACTGGTTTCTTCAACATGACGATGAGTTCACTGGACTAAAATAGTCCCCTAATCACCAGATCTCAACCTGGACTAGAATGGACCCCCAAGTCCCCAGATCTCAACCTGGACTAAAATGGACCCCCAAGTCCCCAGATCTCAACCTGGACTAAAATGCCCCCCCAAGTCCCCAGATCTCAACCTGGACTAAAAT
>NW_023269264.1:0-3468 GCF_013103735.1 Etheostoma cragini
CAGCGTCCTCGCCGGACTGTCCCACGGAGACTGACTCGAGTCAGCGTCCTCGCCGGACTGTCCCACGGAGACTGACTCTAGTCAGCGTCCTCGCCGGACGGTCCCACGGAGACTGACTCGAGTCAGCGTCCTCGCCAGACCGTCCCGCGGCGGTTATCGGGTTGGTGTGTCAGCGCCTTAAGATGAAGTCTTACATCGGGATTAAAATAAGTTCTCTAATAACAGGTGTCCCTTAGATAAAGACTGAGTGGTTAGCGTTAAAACCAGTTAGCTACTCTGGCCTCCAGTTGAGTCATAAATTGTTGACATGTAAATGTGCTACTAAATCAGCTGGTTTCTGAATGGAGTTTGGTGTAAATGTGCTACTAAATTGGCAGGTTTCTGAATGGAGTTTGGTGTAAATGTGCTACTAAATCGGCAGGTTTCTGAATGGAGTTTGGTGTAAATGTGCTACTAAATCAGCAGGTTTCTGAATGCAGTCTGGTGTAAATGTGCTACTAAATCAGCAGGTTACTGAATGCAGTCTGGTGTAAATGTGCTTCTAAATCAGCTGGTTTCTGAATGGAGTCTGGTGTAAATGTGCTACTAAATCAGGAGGTTTCTGAATGGAGTCTGGTGTAAATGTGCTTCTAAATCAGCTGGTTTCTGAATGGAGTCTGGTGTAAATGTGCTACTAAATCAGCAGGTTTTTGAATGGAGTCTGGTGTAAATGTGCTACTAAATCAGCAGGTTTCTGGATGGAGTCTGGTGTAAATGTGCTTCTAAATCAGCTGGTTTCTGAATGGAGTCTGGTGTAAATGTGCTACTAAATCAGCAGGTTTCTGAATGGAGTTTGGTGTAAATGTGCTACTAAATCAGCAGGTTTCTGAATGGAGTTTGGTGTAAATGTGCTACTAATCAGCAGGTTTCTGGATGGAGTCTGGTGTAAATGTGCTACTAAATCAGCTGGTTTCTGAATGGAGTCTGGTGTAAATGTGCTACTAAATCGGCTGGTTTCTGGATGGAGTCTGGTGTAAATGTGCTACTAAATCAGGAGGTTTCTGGATGGAGTCTGGTGTAAATGTGCTACTAAATCGGCAGGTTTCTGAATGGAGTCTGGTGTAAATGTGCTACTAAATCAGCAGGTTTCTGAATGGAGTCTGGTGTAAATGTGCTACTAAATCAGCAGGTTTCTGAATGGAGTTTGGTGTAAATGTGCTACTAAATCAGGAGGTTTCTGGATGGAGTCTGGTGTAAATGACATGGCATTGGAGAATCGTTTAAAATGCACGCTTTAATCGTTTGTTTCTTCAGTATATATATATATATATATATATATATATATATATATATATATATATATATATATATATATATATATATATATATATATATATATATATAATTTTATCTTTGTTGATGTTACATTTGTTTATAAAAAGGTGTGAACTTCCGTCCTTGTTTACAAGAAATAATAATAAAATAATATATATTTTAAGGGTCAGTACATATCAGGGTATTTTATTATTATTATTAATATTAGTATCATCAGTTACAAAGACTAAGGAATGAACACAGAAGGTTTATTTTGGACCTTTACAGTATGATACGCGTCACTTTAACATCTTTAAGATCTCTCTATTCTGAGTAACTTCCTGTCTGTTCCACTTTTCACAATAAAAGCCTGTCAGAAAAGGAAGGGATCCAGCCCTATGAGCCTCTGATAGGCTTTTATTGTGAAACATCTGTGCAGGAAGTGTTTGCTTATTGTTTAAAATGAGTCAATAAGAGAAGAAGCAGACTTTATTTCACCAAATCGTCCCGAACTCTTTCATCTTTTTGCCGTTCTCAAACATCAAAGCGAATTAAAAGTTGAAATCAAAGCGAACGCGACTCCGGATTTTCTCGAGCATTTGTTGCCTAGCAACTGGAGGAGCTCTGCCGAGGTAAGACTTCCTCATTCCTCATTTCCCGAAAAGACAAAAAACTAGCATTCAGGACGTTTTCTCTCAGCCAATCAGCTGTGAGTGTGAGTGCCGCCATGTTGACTCTCCTTCGTCTCTGCTTCTTAACAGACAGCAGCATCATCATCGTCATCATCATCATCAGCAACGGTGTCTGCGGCGGCGGCGCTGTCTTCGGCGAGGGCGTGCCCGGACAAACCGGCCCCCCCCGCCCCCCCCCAGGCTCCGCCCCCAGAGCCGTTTGAATACTACGACGCTGGAAATCACTGGTGCAAAAACTGCAACGTCACCTCGGGGTCCATGTTTGATTTCTTCACGCACTTACACAGCAAGACGCACCGGAAGGTACACCTGGTTCACATATCTACCAAATACCTGTTCACATGCACACCTGTTCACATGCACACCTGTTTACAGGCACACCTGTTCACAGGCACACCTGTTTACATGCACACCTGTTTACAGGCACACCTGTTTACAGGCACACCTGTTCACATGCACACCTGTTCACATGCACGCCTGTTCACATGCACGCCTGTTTACATGCACACCTGTTTACATGCACACCTGTTTACAGGCACACCTGTTTACATGCACACCTGTTTACATGCACACCTGTTTACAGGCACACCTGTTTACATGCACACCTGTTTACAGGCACACCTGTTCACATGCACACCTGTTTACAGGCACACCTGTTTACATGCACACCTGTTTACATGCACACCTGTTTACAGGCACACCTGTTCACATGCACACCTGTTTACAGGCACACCTGTTCACATGCACACCTGTTTACATGCACACCTGTTTACAGGCACACCTGTTCACATGCACACCTGTTCACATGCACACCTTATTACATGCACACCTGTATACAGGCACACCTGTTGGAAAGCCACGAATCAGCTGTTGATCTGATGATCTTTCCTCTCATAAGACAATAATATATGTGTGAGTGTGTGTGTGTGTGTGTGTGTGTGTGTGTGTGTGTGTGTGTGTATGTGTGTGTGTGTCCCAGCTAATAGCTTAACAGAGAAATATTTAGACATAGATCAGTTATTCTACTACAGATCTCCATGGCAACAGGTTTCTGGCTCTTCAACAGGAGTGTATGTGGCTCTAGGTGTTGTTTGATTTCCACACCTGGACCCGCCCCCCTTCACATTGCTTCTCTTCCCAGACTCTGGACCCGTACGAGCGGCCCTGGGCTTCCTCGCCGTCTAAAGCCGCCAAGAGCCTACTGTCGGAGGAGAGGCTCACCAAACCCGCCAAAGGTACTCGCTCAGTCCCCCTGCAGCCGTCCCATCAGAGGTGGAGGGTCCTGGACTACAACGTCCTGGGCTATAAAGTCCTGGACTACAAAGTCCTGGGCTATAAAGTCCATGGGCACAATCTCTAGCGTTAGGGTGATCCAGACTACTTTTAGGGCTGGGCGATAGGGAGGGAGCAGGTCTAGACCGCTCTATAATTTACAGGTAGAGCAGGTCTAGACCTCTCTATAATCTACAGATAGAGCAGGTCT
>NW_023269265.1:0-1851 GCF_013103735.1 Etheostoma cragini
AAAGAGTTGCAGTAATCTAGCCTAGAAGTAACAAATGCATGGACTAGTTTTTCTGCATCATTTTTAGACAGGATATTCATCATCATCCTACTGCACATGAACACATCATCATCATCCTACTGCACATGAACACATCATCACCTTATCCTACTGCACCTGAACACATCATCATCCTACTGCACATGAACACATCATCACCTTATCCTACTGCACCTGAACACATCATCCTCATCTGTCTGTTCACATGTGTAACAGTTCCCAAACACAACCGCAAAGGGAAAGTACAACGCATAAAATTAAGGAAAAGGGCGGCTGTCGGATATCAATAAAAAGGTTATACACCCCCCCCCCCCCCTCATATTCAACACAACCATAAACCATCCCGCACATTTACCCCCCCCAAGAAAGTCTGTAAACAATCCGTGGTCCCGGCTCCGGACTCAGATAACACAGCTGACTAGGAGCAAAAAACAGAGACACACAACGCATGGAAGAAAAGCTGCACACGAAGACAGTATGGAGACTCACTTTCTCTCCCTCTCTCTCTGTGTGTGTGTGTGTGTCTCTCTCTCTCTCTGTATGTGTGTGTGTGTGTGTCTCTCTCTGTGTGTGTGTGTGTGTCTCTCTCTCTCTCTGTGTGTGTGTCTCTCTCTCTCTCTGTGTTTGTGTGTGTCTCTCTCTGTATGTGTGTGTGTGTGTGTCTCTCTCTGTGTGTGTGTGTGTGTCTCTCTCTGTGTGTGTGTCTCTCTCTCTCTCTGTGTGTTAGGCCTACCTGCTGATCGAGGAGGACATCCAGGATCTGTCTCGCAGTGATGAGTATAAGTGAGTCTCTCTTCCTCTAATTATGGATTCTTATCTTCGTTAATAGACTTCATTAATGACATCATCATCTTCTTACTCATTTATAGTAGAGACCAAACAGAGATTTTTATTTCTCTTCCTTTTAATATTTTGGACTCTTTCCCAGACATCGATCCGGGACTCAAAGTCCCCGTTGTGTAATAGTGTGTAGTTGTGTAATAGTGTGTAGTAGTCTTACTGCTTATTTTAATGGTAGAAAAACCAATAACCAAAAGTACAAGTCTTGCAGCAGGACTCTGTCTCCGTGGTAACTGTTGCTGTCCTTCTCGTGTGTGTGTGTGTGTGTGTGTGTGTGTGTGTGTGTGTGTGTGTGTGTGTGTGTGTAGGGACTGTCCAGACATCCAGATGTCGGAGCTGAAGCCGTTCTCCGTCCCTCTGTGGATGGTGGAGAAGATGCAGAGAGCCATGGAGGCTCAGAGAGACGCCGACCTGTGATTGGCCCAGACAGACCAACATCTGATTGGCTCATTGTTCTGCTGTTTTTAAATAAAATAAATAGAATAAAAACTCCAAATGCTGCGTGCTGTGACATCACACACTTTATTTACAAAACAACCCATAGTGAAACAGGAAGTGACATCATCACTCGATGCCTTCCTGTTTGTCTTTGATGGCGACTCTGAAGCGTTCCTCCAGCAGAGACAGCTCGCTGATCAGGTCAGTGATGGCGTTCGTAAACGCTTCCTTCAAAATAAAACAAAGACAAAGTGAGTGTGTGTGTGTATACGTGTGGACTGTAGTCCTGGGTGTGTGTGTACGTGTGGACTGTAGTCCTGTGTGTGGGTGTGTGTGTACCTGAGGACTGTAGTCCTGTGTGTGTGTACCTGAGGACTGTAGTCCTGTGTGTGTGTGTGTGTACCTGAGGACTGTAGTCCTGTGTGTGTGTGTACGTGTGTACCTGAGGACTGTAGTCCGGTGTGTGTGTGTGTGTGTGTACCTGAGGCCTGTAGTCCTGTGTGTGTGTGTGTGTGTGTGTACCTGAGGCCTGTA
>NW_023269267.1:0-1394 GCF_013103735.1 Etheostoma cragini
AGAAAGCTACGAGAGTACTGTGGAGAAATGGGGAATGGCTAGGTTAACTGAAGATTTTAAACATAGTAAAAAATGAATAAAACATATGAACATGTTAAACATATACAGGCGTATAACATATACCTGCAGTCTCAGTCTTTGGATGGTATAGGTAGCTTATCGCTACCGTGACGGCCGACATGCGCCCCGTCACACTTATCGACAATTTTGGCAATGAATGAGTATTTCACACTGAAGACTTACGATTTGTGGTCATTAAGAACAGGGCATTGCGAATACAGATATAAACAGCAGAGTCAGAAAGGAGTCTACCAAGCCTCTTATGACTTTATTTACTTAACCAAGCGATGTCATGAGAGTTAACCTCACTTCAAGTCCTCATATTGGTTGCCTTACAGCTATATAAACCTGGTCCAACAGTGGCACCCCCATGAGGTCCCTCCCGTTTGCCCCTCCCAGTTCCTGCAGATGGTGGCCTCCTCACCGCGTGTCATCCTGCGACACTACTGGCTCAGCTCCTTTTTACTTATCTTTGCATCCACCGCACGATCAGTCATGGCTGGCACACCCTCCCGCCTGAGGAGCTGCTCTGTCTTTGCTTGCTGCAACAGAGAGAAGTCTCCTGCATCCCACTCAAATATGCAGGCAGAGAAACCGTTCATGAAGGTGGGGTAGAGAGAATGAGCGTTGGTGGTACACCCGACAGCCAGCCTTTGCATGAAGTACAAGATGTCCAGCCGTATGTGGAGGTCTGGCCACTCCCCAAACCTTGTCTGCAGCTTGCTGGACCGCCACTGATGCAGCAGCCACAGTCCACATACAGCAGCAGTGGGGGTGCAATAGCTGACTGATGATGTATCAGTCATTTTGCTGGTGGTTTCTTGGTCACAGCAACAAGCTTGATCGTTGAAATACAGTTGCACGCCACGTATTACAAAACTGTTGGGTGGGGCCTTATGTATTTGCTTGCATTACATCAAGTGACCTGCATACCAATGATCGCAAAAAGTAATATGTACATGGTTTGCAGAACTGTACCTTCTAATAGAGGTAAGGCCACTTGGGTTATCTTTGGGCAGCTCTATGGTCTTCTGCACAAAGACAAACCCCAGAGTTGTCTCCCTCCAGGTTGTTTAAGCAACCAACTTCCCTGGGTGGACTTGAACCACCATCCTTTCGGTTAACAGCCGACTGCGTCGACCTATTGCGCCACAGAGACTGCGCCTGTGTGAGGATTTATGAGCGGAAGCTCGATCTTTAAGCCACAAGCATTTGCTTTAGGACTTTTTGAGGTTGAGCTTCACATGTCTGCTTACCAGGCTATTTTTCTACTACTCTAGTTACTCAGAAATTGGGGAAGCTGACTCAGGAGGAAATGTAGAAGCTGGACGTGC
>NW_023269268.1:0-3764 GCF_013103735.1 Etheostoma cragini
CCCCGCCCGCCCGCTCCCATGAGCCTCTGCGTCAACCCCGGGGGGGGCGCCCAGCCGCCCCCCGGCATGGCCGTCCACCAATCGGACGCCTCGACTTCTTCCCTCCACTGACCGACGTCCACCTTCTGTTCTGAAAATGCTCTAAGGTCTACAGCTGCTGCGTTCAGGTCCTGTGGGAAATCTGAGTGACGTGATTCTTCAAAAACAATGACAGCGACTTTTCTACTCGAGAACATGAAGGCGACACATTTACACACACCTGAGTCTTTATGATTTGGTGAACAGTATTTTAAGCGTTGAAGCTTGTTTTTCCCACAGGACTTAAATGCAGCACGCCTGCTGGTTGGCTACATCTACACTGCTGCTTTAAATGTCTTAAACGTCTTTTGTGTCTGAACTACTGCGGCGTCTCTGAGCCCCGAAACTTTAACCCTGGTGTTGTCTTCCCGCCAACCTGCACATTTTGGTTTTTCTGAGTTAAAATCTTTTGTCAAACGTTTTTTTATTTTTTTTTTATTTTGTGTCTTTCCCCAGATTTTTTTGTCACTTTTTCTACGTTTGTAGACTTTTTCTGAGCTTGTTGAATTTTTGTGTGGTTTTTTTCTCAAATTTTCCTTTTTGTTGTTTACATTTGTTCACATTTTAGTCACTTTTAATGACATTTTTTTTCACTGGTATCTTTGGACTCTTCGGAAGGGTTTTTATCTCAAAACGCTGCATTAAACTTTACACGTAGCGGTGTAGACGTGGCCTCAGTCTGTAGAAGTCTCTCACAGAAAGAGTGCTGGGTATTAAAGGCTGTCCAGTCACCAGACAAGGGGCGTCCCACAAGGTTCAATCCTGGGCCCCTGTTGTTTTCTAATCACGGGGCGTCCCACAGGCTTAAATCCTGGGCCCCTGTTGTTTTCTAATCACAGGGATCCCACAGGGTTAAATCCTGGTCCCCCTGTGGTTCTCTACCAGACATGGGGCGTCCCCCAGGGTTTAATCCTGGGGCTTCTGTTCTTCACCAGACTCGGGGCGTCCCACAGGGTTCAATCCTGCGCCCCCTGTTCTCCACAAGACACGAGGCGCCCCACAGGGTTAAATCCTGGGCCCTCTGTTCTCCACCAGACATGGGGCGTTCCACAGGGTACAATCCTGGGCCCCCTGTTGTTCTCTACCAGACATGGGGCATCCCACAGGGTTAGATCCTGGGCCCTCTGTTCTCCACCAGACACAGGGCGTCCCACAGGGTTCAATCCTGGCCCCCCTGTTGTTCTCTACCAGACATGGGGCATCCCACAGGGTTAGATCCTGGGTCCCCTGTTGTTCTCCACCAGACACAGGGCGTCCCACAGGGTTCAATCCTGGGCCCCCTGTTGTTCTCTACCAGACATTGGGCATCCCACAGGGTTAAACCCTGGCCAACCTGTTGTTCTCCACCAGACATGGGGCGTCCCAGAGGGTTCAACCAGGTCCCTCTGTTGTTCTCTACCAGACATGGGGCGTCCCACAGGGGTTCAGTCCTGGGCCCCCTGTTCTCCACCAAAAATGGGGCGTCCCACAGGGTACAATCCTGGGCCCTCTGTTCTCTACCAGACATGGGGCATCCCACTGGGTTCCAGCCCGGGCCCCCGGTTCTCCACCAGACATGGGGCGTCCCACAGGGTACAATCCTGGGCCCCCTGTTCTCCACCAGACACGGGGCATCCCACGGGGTTCCAGCCTGGGCCCCCTGTTTTCTCCACCAAAAACGAGGCGTCCCACAGTGTTAAATCCCGGGCCCTCTGTTCTCCACCAGACATGGGGCGTCCCACAGGGTACGATCCTGGGCCCCCTGTTCTCCACCAGACACGGAGCGTCCCTCAGGGTTCCAGCCTGGGCCCCCTGTTGTTCTCCACCTAGACACTAATAACAAACCAAGGACAGTAGCAGTACCTGTGGACCTGGATGTTGCAGTATTTCCTACAGCGAAATTAAGCTTAGCTGGTTGAATATTAATGATATTTTAAGAGTCTTCCTGAAGCGTTGAAACAAGGTAACCATGGTAACCAAGTTACAGCGTCCATGGTAGGACCTCAGGTATTACCATAAAGTCATGTGATGCGGGTGGCGGGGCACCTGTAATGAGTTGTCTTTAACCTCCACCTTTAACCTCCACCTTTAATCTCCACCTTTAACCTCCGCCTTTATCCTCCACCTTTCAAAGAGACGTTGTCTCCCCATCAACCGACTTTCTGGGTCAAGATTTAAAATCAAAACTTAATTTTTCAAAAAAATTGACAAAATTGACAAAATTGACAAAAACATTGGAAAAAAGTGACAAATTTCTTTGAAAAAAGTGACAAAAAATGTTATAAAAGGTGCAGAAAAATCGACAGTAACATCTCCCCCTGAGCTTATTAGAGCCCGACAGATAAAGGATTTTTAAGGCTGAAACCAATACAAATTTTGGTTATTTAAAAATCCAATTTTACAATATATATTTACTATTTCTAAGTAGTGATTATTTACATGGAGTCTGGTGGGGATACACTGCTCTATACACACTAAAAGTAGTGATTATTTACATGGAGTCTGGTGGAGATATGCTGCTCTATACACACTAAAAGTAGTGATTATTTACATGGAGTCTGGTGGAGATATGCTGCTCTATACACGCTAAAAGTAGTGATTATTTACATGGAGTCTGGTGGAGATACACTGCTCTATACACGCTAAACGTAATGATTATTTACATGGAGTCTGGTGGAGATATGCTGCTCTATACACACTAAAAGTAGTGATTATTTACATGGAGTCTGGTGGAGATATGCTGCTCTATACACACTAAAAGTAATGATTATTTACATGGAGTCTGTTGGAGATATGCTGCCCTATACACGCTAAAAGTAGTGATTATTTACATGGAGTCTGTTGGAGATATGCTGCCCTATACACACTAAAAGTAGTGATTATTTACATGGAGTCTGGTGGAGATATGCTGCTCTATAAACGCTAAAAGTAGTGATTATTTACATGGAGTCTGGTGGAGATATGCTGCTCAATACACGCTAAAAGTAGTGATTATTTACATGGAGTCTGGTGGGTTTGGTGATGGTGATTTCTGTTTCATGTTGAACTAAGAGGATCTTACTCTTTAACTAAAGGTCTATCTCTGGAGGGATCCATCCCATAATGTATGTGTACATAGAGTCCTTTGTAATATCTGGTTGTGAAGATGAAGATGAAGATGCTGAGTCGTCTCATTAAAACTACATTTGTACCATCGGACTGTCACACAACTATTCAGTTGGAGTCAATTGTTATGAAACACACACACAAACAAACACACACACACAAACACACACCTACACACACACATATGTATATATGTACCTCCTCTTTAAGTCCTTTCTTGGTTTTATTTCTTTGTATTATTTTTTTATTTAATTTATTTATTCCTATTTTTTGTTTTTCCTTACATTGTCTCCTCTGTACTTTTAGTTTATAGTTTATAAATCGCTATTACTACTCGGGTTCTTATTTTTCTATTAATCATAGTCCTTAAAATAAATATGTATATCATAATTTTTTATTTATATCTAATGTGTGTTTTGTCCGTCTGTGAGTTTGTGAGCTGCGGTAACGAGATCAATAAAGTCTCCTCGATGCTTACGGGATGTTTCTGATTTATATTTATATAACGGAGTCATAGCAGACAGCAGTGTGTAGTGTGTGTAGCTGTGTGCGGTGTGTAGTGTGTGTAGCTGTGTGCAGTGTGTAGTGTGTGTAGCTGTGTG
>NW_023269269.1:0-1168 GCF_013103735.1 Etheostoma cragini
CCCCCCCCCCGGGGGGCAGAGCAGGACGGAGCGGCCGCTGACATCATCTCCGACACTTCATCTGCACCGCGACAACGCAGCAAAGACTGACGGGCCCTGAACGCAGCAGGGACCGAACCGACCAATCAGCTGTCAGCACGGGTCTGTGGCGAGACGCAGGGAATGGAGACGTCCAATCAGCATCCAGCGCTTCAACATGTCCTCTTTGGTTTCAGAGTTTTTGACGCAGCCGTGATGGGAAGTCTCTTCACTGTTCTTAGTCTGTCCTACGCTGAAAACGTCCTCACCGAGACGCTAACGTCCTCAATGAGACAATAAGGTCCTCAATGAGACACTATAGTCCTCAATGAGACAATAACGTCCTCAATGAGACAATAAGGTCCTCAATGAGACACTATAGTCCTCAATGAGACAATAACGTCCTCAATGAGACACTATAGTCCTCAATGAGACACTATAGTCCTCAATGAGACACTATAGTCCTCAATGAGACAATAAGGTCCTCAATGAGACACTATAGTCCTCAATGAGACAATAAGGTCCTCAATGAGACACTATAGTCCTCAATGAGACAATAACGTCCTCAATGAGACAATAAGGTCCTCAATGAGACACTAGTCCTCAATGAGACAATAACGTCCTCAATGAGACAATAAGGTCCTCAATGAGACACTATAGTCCTCAATGAGACACTATCGTCCTCAATGAGACAATAAGGTCCTCAATGAGACACTAAAGTCCTCAATGAGACACTATAGTCCTCAATGAGACAATTACGTCCTCAATGAGACAATAAGGTGCTCAATGAGACACTATAGTCCTCAATGAGACAATAACGTCCTCAATGAGACACTATAGTCCTCAATGAGACAATAACGTCCTCAATGAGACAATAACGTCCTCAATGAGACACTATAAGACACTATAGTCCTCAATGAGACAATAACGTCCTCAATGAGACAATAAGGTGCTCAATGAGACACTATCGTCCTCAATGAGACAATAACGTCCTCAATGAGACAATAAGGTGCTCAATGAGACACTATAGTCCTCAATGAGACACTATAGTCCTCAATGAGACAATAACGTGCTCAATGAGACACTATAGTCCTCAATGAGACAATAACGTCCTCAATGAGACAATAACGTCCTCAATGAGACACTATAA
>NW_023269270.1:0-1425 GCF_013103735.1 Etheostoma cragini
TGTAAAACTGTTGAACTGACAGAGATAAGGTTAAAACATCACAAAAAGATCAGAACAGGCCGAAATGCACGTTTCCAGTTTGGAGATGTGTGTTTAACAGCTTTTGTTAAGAAACTAATGTAAAACTGTTGATATAAAAGAAACAAGGTAAAAACATCACAGAAACATCACAAGAGGCCGAAATGCACGTTTCCAGCATGGAGATGTGTGTTTAACAGCTTTTATTAAGAAACTAAAGTAAAACTGTTGATATAACAGAAACAAGGTTAAAACATCACAGAGACATCAGAAGAGGCCGAAACGCACGTTTCCAGCATTGAGATGTGTGTTTAACAGCTTATGTTAAGAAACCAATGTAAAACTGTTGAAATGACAGAAACAAGGTTAAAACATCACAAAAAGATCACAGGAGGCCGAAACGCACGTTTCCAGCATGGAGATTAGTGTTTAACAGCTTTTGTTAAGAAACTAATGTAGAACTGTTGAAATGACAGAAACAAGGTTAAAACATCACAAAAAGATCAGAACAGGCTGAAACGCACGTTTACAGCTTGGAGAAGTGTGTTTAACAGCGTTTCTTTAGAAACCAATGTAAAACTGTTGAACTGACAGAGATAAGGTTAAAACATCACAAAAAGATCAGAAGAGGCCGAAAAGCACGTTTCTGGCATGGAGATGTGTGTTTAACAGCTTTTATTAAGAAACTAATGTAAAACTGTTGAAATCACAGAAACAAGGTTAAAACATCACAGAAACATCAGAAGAGGCCGAAACGCACGTTTCCTGCATGGCGATGTGTGTTTAACACCTTTTGTTAAGAAACTAATGTAAAACTGTTGAAATGACAGAAACAAAGTTAAAACATCACAGAAACATAACAAGAGGCCAAAACGCACGTTTACTGCATGGCGATGTGTGTTTAACAGCTTTTGTTAAGAAACTAATGTAAAACTGTTGAAATGACAGAAACAAAGTTAAAACATCACAAAAAGATCAGAAGAGGCCGAAACGCACGTTTCCAGCATGGAGATTAGTGTTTAACAGCTTTTGTTAAGAAACTAATGTAAAACTGTTGAAATCACAGAAACAAGGTTAAAACATCACAAAAAGATCAGAAGAGGCGAAAAGCACGTTTCCAGCATGGAGATGTGTGTTTAACAGCTTTTATTAAGAAACTAATGTAAAACTGTTGATATAACAGAAACAAGGTTAAAACATCACAGAAACATCAGAAGAGGCCGAAACGCACGTTTCCTGCATGGCGATGTGTGTTTAACAGCTTTTGTTAAGAAACTAATGTAAAACTGTTGATATAACAGAAACAAGGTTAAAACATCACAGAAACTACAGAAGAGGCCGAAACGCACGTTTCCAGCATGGAGATGTGTGTTTAACAGCTTTTGTTAAGAAACCAATGTAAAAGTG
>NW_023269271.1:0-1576 GCF_013103735.1 Etheostoma cragini
ACACACTCACACACACACACAGACACACACTCACACACTCACACACACACTCACAGACACACACACACTCACAGACACACACTCACACACACACACACTCACAGACACACACACACACACACACACACGCGTTCCTGTGTGATGTTTTCCTCACGTTGTGTGTTTGTTGTTGCAGAGTTACAAGCAGCCGTCGGCGTTCATCGTTACCCAGCATCCTTTGCCCAACACGGTGAAGGACTTCTGGCGTCTGGTGCTCGACTACCACTGCACGTCCATCGTCATGCTGAACGACGTCGACCCCGCACAGGTACACACACGTCAAACAGGTTGTTTTTTTTTATAAGTCCGGCAACATTATGGGATGGATCCCTACAGAGATAGACCTTTTAGTTAAAGAGTAAGATCCTTTTAGTTTAACATGAAACAGAAATCACCATCACCAAACCCACCAGACTCCATGTAAATAATCACTACTTTTAGTGTGTATAGAGCAGCATATCTCCACCAGACTCCATGTAAATAATCACTACTTTTAGCATTTATAGAGCAGCATATCTCCACCAGACTCCATGTAAATAATCACTATTTTTAGCATGTATAGAGCAGCATATCTCCACCAGACTCCATGTAAATAATCACTACTTTTAGCGTGTATAGAGCAGCATATCTCCACCAGACTCCATGTAAATAATCACTACTTTTAGTGTGTATAGAGCAGCATATCTCCACCAGACTCCATGTAAATAATCACTACTTTTAGTGTGTATAGAACAGCATATCTCCACCAGACTCCATGTAAATAATCACTACTTTTAGCGTGTATAGCGCAGCATATCTCCACCAGACTCCATGTAAATAATCACTACTTTTATTATCATCAAACACACTTCATTCACAGTGGACAGAAACTAAATAAAAATGTCGGTGCTGTTTCATGTTAAAGGGAAAACAATGGCTGCATAAAGGGAAGGAAATAAATCTGTCTCTGTCCTGTCTGTCTGTCTGTCTGTCTCTCTCCTGTCTGTCTCCCAGCTGTGTCCCCAGTACTGGCCGGAGAACGGCCTCCACCGCCTCGGGTCTCTACAGGTGGAGTTTGTCTCTGCAGATCTGGAGGAGGACGTCATCAGCCGCATCTTCAGGATCTACAACACAGCCAGGGTGCGTTTGTTTTACCCTCCACCGCCTCCCTCACGACTATATGTCCCTGTCCCGATATGGCTCCCGTGTTCAGGGTTTGTTTGATTTCGACCCCTTTATGCCCTCAGGTATTCAGGGTGCATTTGATTTCTGTCTGCGGGAGCTGGGCTGGGTTTTGACTCTGTTCCACAGAGTCCCCCCCCCCCCCCCCCCCCCCCCCCCCCCCCCCATGCATCCTTCTTTCCTTCCTGCCTCTTATCTGCGACCTACATGCTTCCTTCCTTCCTTCCTTCCTTTCTTTCTTTAAGAAGTGTTTCCTGAGTAACTGCTGCTTTCAGGGTTAGATCTCCTGTCGGGGGGTTACAAATATTTTCTCTTGTCCTTTGTGTGTGTATGTGTGTGTGCGTGTGTGTGTGTGTGTGTGTGTGTGTGTGTGTCT
>NW_023269272.1:0-2847 GCF_013103735.1 Etheostoma cragini
CCAACCATATAGCCTAGCTTGTCAATGTGTATTTTAAATACATGGGACTGTGAACTGATTTCCTGATTAAGCTACGCGCGTTAGTCGGCATTGTTATTGCCGGTCAAGTGTGGTTTTGTTGGAGTTAAGCCGTTAGCTAGCTAGCTAGAGAAAAAAAACGCTAGCCGCTAGCTTAGCGAGGGAAAAGAACCCGCCAGCGCTGGAGAGTTGACGGCTGCGTTCTTCGTCTGCACACACGGACCGGAGCGGAGGTGTTGCTACGAAGGGTTTGCTTTGAGTCCAAGTTGGCCTGCTGCTCATCGCTTCTGTGCGGACTGAAACGGGTCTGAGAAGAGGACGCGGTAGGAACTGTTCTCATTCTACACACAACATTGGAGGTAGGCCTATTGTTGGCCTCGCTTTTCTTTTCTTCTCTTCATGAGCTCCAACTTTAAGCGCGCCAACGAAACTTAATGCAAGCTTGCTAAAAGAACAAACTAAACCACAGAGTGCACTCAGGTTGAAATTATTAAAGACCAAACGGTCTGGGTCTTTCTGTTTATTATTTTATTCTTTTACATTGGGGATGTTTCTGTACTAATGTGAACTAAATCTGCATTCAGTTAATACAAAATGGAAAAGAGTTACTGTGTTGTTGTTGTTTCTCAGTTTTCTGTAAAATTGAATGGGTTAATATGGAGTATTAGGTTGATCTCATTTGAGGTTATTAAACCAGGTTTGTTGTCCTGGCCTCTCATTAATTGCTGAAGTCATAGCGAGAGTCATATCTTACCCTAGACAGATTTATTATACACTGAGATGTCTCTTTCACCATTTTACCATGCAGGTAGTACACAAGTGTAACATTGTGATAGCTGCATAAAGTGTTATTCATATTACGAGCCTTTGGTGAGAGGGTTACATAAGAATACAAACTGACTAGGTGACAGATGTGTAATCTGTCATGTCCTGCCTTCTGAAGCTCTAGCCAGGAACCATTCCTCGCCTAAAACAATATGAGTCATTCCAGTAAGTGAAAAAGAAACTCACATCTACAAAGATAAATTTGATGGATGTGACTCCCTGATGGTCTAGTGGCTAGGATTCGGCGCTCTCACCGCCGTGGCCCGGGTTCAATTCCCGGTCAGGGAATGGCCTGGACTTCAAACACTGGGCAAAGAATATGTAATTTCAAATACATTTTCCTGTTAAGTTTACAGATTTTAAATACATAAAACACCATTAAATTACAAAAATAAACAGTGAATTTAAGGGACAACTAGCACGTGTGACACCACCTGTGGGAGTGGAACATGGTTGTGTAGAGACATTTTGACATGTCACAGTAGGAAAAACAAAGGTATAAAAAAATGAATTATGGCTCAACTCAAACTCAATTTACATTTTTACAGTAGACATAGGGCATTACAAAGTCAAGAAACTAGGTGCTGATAGTGAAGGGCAAATGAAGCTTTGGTGAAGCACTGAACCACTATGAGGAATTGGTTTGAAAATGGGTTCATTACTAGAGGCTTCAGTAACAGCGACCTCGCCTGGTGAAGGGCCAAGGCTGCATCCAAATGATCCCAACAAGACAGTGGACAGGAGGCTTTAGACTAGTGACACTCATGTGTACTAACAATGGGATAGCGTTCTTTTCAAAATAAACAAAAATTTTAACAAAATAAATTTTATTAAGGAACATTATTTTTTCCAAATTATTGGACTGGAATACTCTGACTGTTGTTTGTTCATATGCACCAAACAAGAGTTTGGAATATTCTGCCTTCTTGGAGACCATGAATAGAGTCCTGTATGGGGCTCCAGATCTCCATAGTTCTGCTGGGGGACTTCAACGCACACGTGGGCAATGATGGAGATACTTGGAGAGGTGTGATTGGAGGAACGGCCTCCCTGATCTGAACCAGAGTGGTTGTCTGTTGTTGGACTTCAGTGCTAGTCATGGATTGTCCATAACAAACACCATGTTCAAACATAGGGTGCTCATAAGTGGACGTGGTACCAGAGCAGCCTAGGCCAAAGATTGATTTTATAATCGTTTCATCTGATCTGAGGCCCTTCTTCTTCCTGCTTCTGGCGAGAGTAGACGTGTTTTTCCTCCTCTCCCCTCTTATTTTCTCTTTGTCCCCTTCCTGCTGTTTTCCTGAAACATTTGAAATGGAATTGATTAACTGGTCACTCAGCGCTATTGACAAGATTTTTTCATCTAAACATGCTTCTCCAGGGGAGCCACAATGTCCGAGTGGGACGTTCCCTGCAGGCTACGCTCGCGATTCCTGGGGGGATTGGCAGGTGGTCTGCCTGGACGTTCTCACTGTGGAAGACGCTGAAGACATTTGGATAATTGTAATTCTGTTGGTGGGGCTCCTGATCGTCGGCCTTGGGGTCTCACTGACCTATCGGAAAATTGGTAAGACAGCCGCCAGCAAATTCACCCACCAGCTGTCTGGGGAACTTAAAGAGTGCCTACATGGAGTGATTGAGAGGATGAAGGTTTTACATCTAAGGGCTGACCCGTCCTGTGAACTGTCTCGCAACATCTCAGACCGGACCGTCGAAGCGCAGAAGGGGATTGACACCAAAAAGGCCCAGTCGGTGGAGTTGCTTCGTGTGACCACCGGTCCGGCAGAGAAGGTAGATGGACTGCAAAAATCACTACGTGATATGGATGCTTGCATGTCGCTGAGGTCAGTGACAATTGAGTGATGGAGATTGATTCGGATAAATTCTACAGAGTCAACCTAAAGTGGACTGCAACTAATCAACCCACCCCACTCCCTTCACCCGAGCAGGAAAACAACCAGCAGCTGGCCATTCTATCTCGTCCTGTGCTCTGGTTATCTCTTC
>NW_023269273.1:0-1157 GCF_013103735.1 Etheostoma cragini
TATTGTATGTTGAAATAGTATAAAAAGTTATAGTATAGTATTTTCGAAAAAAGTATAAAAAGTCTTTGTACAGAATGTCGAAAAAATATAAAAAGTCATAGTATAGTCTGTCGACAAATTATAAAAAGTTATAGTATAGTATATCAAAAAAGTATAAAAAGTCATGGTATAGTATGTTGAAAAAAGTATAAAAAGTAATTGTATAGTATGTCAAAAAAGTATCAAAAGTCATAGTATAGTATGTCGAAGAATTATAAAAAGTCATAGTATAGTATGTCGAAAAAGTATAAAAAGTCATAGTATAGTTTGTGGAAAAAGTATAAAAAGTCATAGTATAGTATGTTGAAAAAAGTATAAAAAGTAATTGTATAGTATGTTAAAAAAGTATAAAAAGTCATAGTATAGTATGTCAAAAAAGTATAAAAAGTCATAGTATAGTTTGTGGAAATAGTATAAAAAGTCATAGTATAAAATGTTGTAAAAGTATAAAATGACATAGTACAGTTTATCGAAGTAGTATAAAAAGTCCTAGTAAAGTATGTGAACATTTTATAAAAGGTCATAGTATAGTATGTTGAAAAAGTATAAAAAGTCATAGCATAGTATATCGAAAAAAGTATAAAAAGTCATACTACAGTATTTCGAAAAAAATATAAAAAGTCATAGTAAAGTACGTCAAAAAAATTTAAATAGTCATAGTATAGTATGTCGAAAAAGTATAAAAAGTCATAGTATTGTATGTTGAAATAGTATAAAAAGTTATAGTATTGTATTTCAAAAAAAGTATAAAATGTCATAGTAAAGTACGTCAACAAAATTTAAATAGTCATAGTATAGTATGTCAAAAAAGTATAAAAAGTCATCGTAATGTATGTTGAAATAGTATAAAAAGTCAGAGTATTGTATGTCAAAAAAGTATAAAAAGTCATAATACAGTATGTCAAAAAAAGTATAAAAAGTCATAGTATTGTATGTTGAAATAGTATAAAAAGTTATAGTATAGTATTTTCGAAAAAAGTATAAAAAGTCTTTGTACAGAATGTTGAAAAAAGTATAAAAAGTCATACTACAGTATTTCGAAAATAGTATAAAAAGTCATAGTAAAGTGTGTCGAAAAAGTATAAAAAGTCATATTATAGTATGTCAAAATAGTATAA
>NW_023269274.1:0-2378 GCF_013103735.1 Etheostoma cragini
ACACACACACACGTACACACACACACGCACGCACGCACACACACACAGACAGACACACACGTGTTGATCTTTAGAGCTGCTGACTGGGACATTAACACGTTGCACATTAACTTTGTACACTAATCTGTTGTGTAACGTTATGTCGACACACACACACGCACGCACGCACACACACGCACGCACGCACACACACACACAACTTAAAGTGTCTTACAAGCACACTTAAAGCAAGTTGGCAAAAAGTCTGAATAATACAGAAAAAAGTTCTAAAATTACAGGAAACAATCCTAATATTAGAGATTATTTTAATGATATTCTTATGTTATTATACATATTTAATTTAAAGCCCACTCACGTCGCGCTGCCCGCTCTCCTTCCTCCAATCATCTCCCTCCTCTGAGCCTTCCCCGGGCTGTGATTGGTTGTCCTTCGGCGCCGACGTCCCGTTCAGCGTCCGCACGCCGGTGCCGTTGCCACGGCGACAAGTGTCCGCCACGAGCGCGGCCGTGAAGATGTCGAGAAAGAAGAGGAAAGAAGTGAAGGAGAAGAGGAGGGAGAGGCGCCAGTAGACGGACAGCTGCAGCGGAGACATGGCGGGGGACAGGGCTCCGTGTCTCCGGGGACTCCGTCCGCTTGACCCCGGCGGGTGAATCCAGGTCAGAGAGAGTTTAGGAGGAGAAGTGGGAGCGCGCGTCCATGTTGTTTCTGCTGCCGTTGGTCTGTGACCGGCTCGCGGACCGACGGCAGCAGCTGCTGCTCGCCTTCCCGCCCTTTTCTCCTTATAAGGGCAGGGCCGGACCAGAGCAGTCCGGCCCTGCCCTTATAAGGAGAAAAGGGCGGGAAGGCCCTTAACAAACAAAAACACTAATGAGTGTCCACAAACACGGGTTTTACACAAATGTTGTGGACGTTAGTCCCAGACAGAGACAGCAAGTTAATAAGAGACAGCAAGATAATGAGAGACAGGAAGTAAATAAGAGACAGGAAGTAAATAAGAGACAGAAAGTTAAAAAGTGACAGGAAACAGCATAAGAGGTGAAATAATGAAAGGTGTAATTACACCAGCTGGCCACCAGGCGGCCCCTGCCTGGGGCGCTAACTATGGTAACCACTCCCTCTCCTTATAAGGAGAAAAGGGCGGGAACGCCAGCATCTAATTATATAATTAAATTAATATTAATTAATATTAATATCTAACGCATCACAGAGAACATGACATGGTCGTCTCACATCTCTACGCTAGGGAAGTGTAGTTCTCTGTTTGCAGCAGCAGAAGAAGAAAGTGTAGTTCTCTGTTTGGAGCAGCAGAAGAAGAAAGTGTAGTTCTCGGTTTGCAGCAGCAGAAGAAGAAAGTGTAGTTCTCTGTTTGCAGCAGCAGAAGAAGAAAGTGTAGTTCTCTGTTTGCAGCAGAAAAAGAAAGTGTAGTTCTCTGTTTGCAGCAGCAGAAGAAGAAAGTGTAGTTCTCGGTTTGCAGCAGCAGAAGAAGAAAGTTTAGTTCTCGGTTTGCAGCAGCAGAAGAAGAAAGTGTAGTTCTCGGTTTGCAGCAACAGAAGAAGAAAGTGTAGTTCTCGGTTTGCAGCAGCAGAAGAAGAAAGTGTAGTTCTCGGTTTGCAGCAACAGAAGAAGAAAGTGTAGTTCTCTGTTTGCAGCAGCAGAAGAAGAAAGTGTAGTTCTCGGTTTGCAGCAGCAGAAGAAGAAAGTGTAGTTCTCGGTTTGCAGCAGCAGAAGAAGAAAGTGTAGTTCTCGGTTTGCAGCAACGTTTATTTTATCGTTTGTTTTTCACTTTTTTAAGTATCTTTTTTTAAATGTTGTTTATTTTGTTGTTTTTTTATGTTTTTTTTCCGCTTTTTTTACACTTGTCAGTTTTTTAACTTTTTAAAAACTTTTTTTAATATTTTTTTTTTTTGCTGTTATTGACGTCCATCTTTGGTTTTTAGACCCAGCAGAAACATTAAAAACATTAAATATATATAAGTATGTACTACACAATTAAATCAATAACTCAACAACAACATTTATTTAACACGTTAACAGTAAAATCAGAAAGTTACATAATAAAACAGGAAAATTAATATTTTTATTAATAAAAATGTGAACAAAGCAGGAAAAGACGAACTTCTAATGGTGAACCTAAAGAGACTGCTGAGCGACGGTGGACTCCATCTCCCATCAGGCTTTGTTGGCGGCGTCTGCCAGCGTCACCACGGCGACGGCGGCGGAGGCGGGGCTGCAGTACGATGATGTCATACTCTGGAGACCGAGCAGCAGGCAGCGCCAGGTGAACCTCAACGCCCCCCCCAGGTTCTACACACACACACACACACACACACACAGAGACACACACACACACACACACACACACACACACAGAGACACAC
>NW_023269275.1:0-5127 GCF_013103735.1 Etheostoma cragini
CCTCCTCCTCCTCCTCCTCCTCCTCCTCTTCCTCCTCCTCCTCCTCTTCCTCCTCCGTCTCTTCTTCCTTCTCCTCCTCCTCCGTCTCTTCTTCTTCCTCCTCCTCCTCCTCCTCTTCCTCCTCCAGAGACGCTACGGGGAGATTTCCTGAGTTTCCTGACGAAGACGACGGAGGATCGGCGTCTCTTTTTTCCCAGAAGACACCTGGGCAGGTGTTAGCGGAGCTGAGGGCGAGAGAGGAGGACAGACAGAAGAAGAAAGAGAAGAAAAAGAACGAGAAGACAGTAAAAATTAAGAAGAAGAAGAAGAAAGCAAAGACAGAGGTACAACACATTAAAAGGATGTTCATTTTATTAAGTTTCTTCATAAATATATTATTTATTCTTCATTAAAATATTTTAGCTGTTTTCCTATTAATTTTATTTTATTCTGAAAAAAACCTGACTTTTAATTAGAAAAGATTAATCTTTTTTGCTCAAAATAATGTGACATTTTTCTTTAAATATTCTAACTGTTTTCCGATAATAATCCAAAAATATTGCCACTTTTGTTTTGAAAATATTCTCTCTTTTATTCTGGAAATATTCAGATTTTTTTCTCAAAATAATTAATTTAACACATAGTTTTTAATAATTAAAAAATAAAGTTTAGCTTCAAATGTAGTAATAATAGAATAATAAAAAATAATATATTTTATTATATTCTGATAAAAATACAATAATAAATGGATTAATTAAAAGCAATGCTTGTTTTTTAGGAAAACAAAGATTTCATTAAATTAAAAAAATGCTTTAATGTCTTATTTTGGTAGGAAGACTCGCGTCGCAGCCGCTTCCTGTCCGACATCGTCAACGGAGACCGACTCTTCACCGGTGAGTCTCTTCTTCTTCTGTAGTTTTACTGAACCGTCTCCATGGAAACCCCCTTCCAGAGATTAAACGCACATCTGTAGATATTAATATCTCCGACGTCCCTTCAGAATAAAACGTCCCCAAATCTGCATGGAAATTTAAAAAAAAAAAAGGAAAAAGAAATACACAGACTTTTATTCTCAAAATATTTTGAATTTTTTTTTGTTTTTCTACAATATTCCACAAATATTCCCACTTTCAATTTGGAAATATCCTGTCTTTTATTCTGGTAATATTCCCCTTTTTTTCTTAAAATATTCTAACTGTTTTCCTGTAATATTCCAAAAATATTCCAATTTTATTTTGAAAATATTGACTTAGTTTCCTTTCAGACCTTTTCCTGTAAGTGACCAAAGAGAGGCTAAAACCACCATAACTAACCCACTAGTCACAGAATCACTGGCCGCTTCCTGTCTACATCCCCCAAAGCATTATGGGAGCTGTAGTTCCAAATCTTTAAGCATGCTTATCTCCCAAAATAAAAGCCTCACAGTCTTCCTCCTCTGGCTCCTGATGATGATGTGAAGCCCAGGCCTCACTCTGCTTCCTGTCTGCGGCCCCGCAACAGGAAGTGCCGTGTTTGTGGTTTCAGTGAGGCATGAAGAAGAAGAAGAGGGGTCTCTGTAGACCTGGATCGGGTCTGGAGTTTAGATTCAGAGTCTCTGATCCGGTTTTAACCCCAGAACAAAATAACATGGCTCCATACACATCAGAGTTAAATAATATGTTCATAACATATATTCCTAATTGTAAGGCTGAGTTTTGTTTTTTAATATTCCTGATTTTTAGGCTGTTATTTAGGAATATATTTAAGGTTTTTAGGATTTTATTTATGAGTTATTTAAGATTTTTAGGATTTTATTTAGGCTGATGTTAGTCTGAATATTTTGGATTTGGATTTTTGGGATATATTTCTTATTTTTGAATGATTTTTGGAATATATTCTCCTTATATTTGGGATATTATTGGGATATTATTGGTATATTATTGGGATATTTTTGGGATATTTTTGGGATATATTTGGGATATTTTTGGGATATTTTTGGGATATATTTGGGATATTTTTGGGGTATTTTTGGGATATATTTGGGATATTTTTGGGATATATTTGGGATATATTTGGGATATATTTGGGATATATTTGGGATATTATTGGGATATATTTGGGATATTTTTGGGATATTTTTGGGATATATTTGGGATATTATTGGGATATTTTTGGGATATATTTGGGATATTATTGGGATATTTTTGGGGATATTT
The DNA here is from genome assembly GCF_013103735.1 of Etheostoma cragini. Lineage (NCBI taxonomy): Eukaryota > Metazoa > Chordata > Actinopteri > Perciformes > Percidae > Etheostoma > Etheostoma cragini. The sequence continues at coordinate 2,175 of NW_023269275.1, forward strand.
TTGGGATATTTTTGGGATATATTTGGGATATATTTGGGATATATTTGGGATATATTTGGGATATTTTTGGGATATATTTGGGATATTATTGGGATATTTTTGGGGATATTTTTGGGATATTTTTGGGATATTTTTGGGGATATTTTTGGGATATTTTTGGGGATATATTTGGGATATGTTTGGGATATATTTGTGATATATTTGGGATATATTTGGGATATATTTGGGATATATTTGGGATATTTTTGGGATATATTTGGGATATATTTGGGATATATTTGGGATATTTTTGGGATATATTTGGGATATTATTGGGATATTTTTGGGGATATATTTGGGATATTTTTGGGATATTTTAGGGATCTTTTTGGGATATTTTGGGGATATTTTAGGGATATTTTTGGGATATTTTTGGGGATATATTTGGGATATTTTTGGGATATATTTGGGATATTTTTGGGGTATTTTTGGGATATATTTGGGATATTATTGGGATATATTTGGGATATTTTTGGGATATATTTGGGATATTTTTGGGATATATTTGGGATATTATTGGGATATTTTTGGGGATATTTTTGGGATATTTTTGGGATATTTTTGGGATATTTTAGGGATATTTTTGGGATATTATTGGGATATTTTGGGGATATTTTAGGGATATTTTTGGGATATATTTGGGATATTTTGGGGATATTTTGGGGATATTATTGGGATATTTTTGGGATATTATTGGGATATTTTGGGGATATTTTAGGGATATTTTAGGGATATATTTGGGATATTATTGGGATATATTTGGGATATATTTGGGATATTTTAGGGATATTTTGGGGATATTATTGGGATATTTTGGGGATATTTTAGGGATATTTTTGGGATATATTTGGGATATTTTTGGGATATATTTGGGATATTTTAGGGATATATTTGGGATATATTTGGGATATTTTGGGGATATTATTGGGATATTTTAGGGATATTTTTGGGATATATTTGGGATATTTTGGGGATATTTTTGGGATATATTTGGGATATTTTAGGGATATATTTGGGATATTTTGGGGATATTATTGGGATATTTTGGGGATATTTTAGGGATATTTTTGGGATATATTTGGGATATTTTAGGGATATTTTTGGGATATATTTGGGATATTTTAGGGATATATTTGGGATATATTTGGGATATTTTTGGGATATTTTTGGGGATATTCTGCTGGTTCCCAGGGTCCAGATGAAGTCTTCTGGTCCTGAGACGACGTCGGGACGTCCTGCAGCTGCCTGGCGCCGCGCCAACATCAAAACAATAACAATAACAAAATTACAATCTCACACAGGAAGTGCCCATTTCCCAGACAGGAAGTGCAGCGTCAGCAGCAGGAAGTGGCTCCTGGGAGCTGCAGCTGGATCATTTTATTTTGCTGTTATACTTCCTGTCCGGGCCTGAGAAAATAAAGGTTCTCACACACCTGACACTTCCTGTGGTTGTGTTTTAAGATGTGTGGCGTTGCCGTGACGACCGGCAGCAGAGCGTCGACGTGCAGCTGCTCAGAGAGGAGACGAGACAGGAAGTGGAACAGGAAGTCAGGCTTCAGGTGAGATTAAAACGCCGTTACTGTCCCTTTAAAACTGGTATTTCGGGAGGTTCGGGTGCGTTTGATTTGTTGATGTTTCCAGGTGGATGATCTGATGAGGGCGGAGCTTAGAAACCTCAAACTGGTCGTGGATAAAACAAAGGAGAAGAAGAAGACCAAGACAGGAAACAGAAAGGTACAAAATAAAAGCATGTGATCGTATTTATTCCAAGGTGTGTTTGTTTCTGAGTGCTGGACGTTCCAGGCGGGTGGAGACGCTCTGATCAACTGTTTTCATTTAGAAAAAGAAGAAAACCAAGAAGAAGAAGGAGAAGAAGAAGAGAGACCTGACAGCAGACAGGTGAGAGATTCTCTCTGAGCTGTGATTGGTTCCTGTGTGTCTATCTGAGCTGTGATTGGCTCCTGTGTGTCTATCTGAGCTGTGATTGGTTCCTGTGTGTCTATCTGAGCTGTGATTGGTTCCTGTGTGTCTATCTGAGCTGTGATTGGTTCCTGTGTGTGTATCTGAGCTGTGATTGGTTCCTGTGTGTGTATCTGAGCTGTGATTGGTTCCTGTGTCTATCTGAGCTGTGATTGGTTCCTTTGTGTCTATCTGAGCTGTGATTGGTTCCTGTGTGTCTATCTGAGCTGTGATTGGTTCCTGTGTGTCTATCTGAGCTGTGATTGGTTCCTATGTGTCTATCTGAGCTGTGATTGGTTCCTGTGTCTATCTGAGCTGTGATTGGTTCCTGTGTCTATCTGAGCTGTGATTGGTTCCTGTGTGTATCTGAGCTGTGATTGGTTCCTCTGTGTCTATCTGAGCTGTGATTGGTTCCTGTGTGTCTATCTGAGCTGTGATTGGTTCCTGTGTGTCTATCTGAGCTGTGATTGGTTCCTATGTGTCTATCTGAGCTGTGATTGGTTCCTGTGTCTATCTGAGCTGTGATGGTTCCTGTGTGTCTATCTGAGCTGTGATTGGTTCCTGTGTGTCTATCTGAGCTGTGATTGGTTCCTGTGTCTATCTGAGCTGTGATTGGTTCCTATGTGTCTATCTGAGCTGTGATTGGTCCTCCTCTCAGGTCACTGCAGTCTCTGTGTGAAGAGTTGATTCTAGAAGGTTTCCTCATCCAACCAATGAACATCAAGCTTTCAGACTACATCGGTAACATAAATATATATAAATATATAAACATATAAACATATAAACATAAAAATATATAAATATATAAATATATAAATATATAAATATATAAATATATATAGGCCCTATAACAATAAAATAAGAAACTGTGTGTGTGTGTGTTATTTATATGTGTGTGTGTGTGTGTGTGTGTGTGTGTGTGTGTGTGTGTGTGTGTGTGTGTGTGTGTGTGTGT
>NW_023269276.1:0-2044 GCF_013103735.1 Etheostoma cragini
CATGAAAAGTCATAGTTCAGTATATTGTAAAAAGTGACAAAAAAGTAATAGAATAGTATGTCATAAAATGAAAAAAAAGTCTTAGTATAGTTGGTCGTGAAATGTAAAATAAGTTATAGTATAGTATGCCATGAAAAGTCTAAGTACCGGTTGTCGTAAAATTTGATAAAAAGTCATAGTACAGAATGTCATGAAAAGTCATAGTTCAGTATATTGTAAAAAGTGACAAAAAAGTAATAGAATAGTATGTCATAAAATGAAAAAAAAAAGTCTTAGTATAGTTGGTCGTGAAATGTTAAATAAGTTATAGTATAGTATGATGTAAAAAGTCAAAAAAGCCACAGTATATGGTATGTCATTAAAAGTCATAGTACAGTATGTCGTAAAAAGTGATAAAATAGTCAAAGTATAGTATGTCATGAAAAGTCATAGTATAGTACAACGTAAAAAGTTAAAAAAGCCACAGTTCATAGTATGTCGTAAAATATAAAAAAAAAAAGTAAAAAGAAAAGTCATATTATAGTATGACGTAAAAAGTAAAAAAAGTCAGTTTATAGTAAGTCATGAAAGGTCATAGTACAGTATGTCGTAAAAAGTGATAAAAAAAAAAAGTCTTAGTATAGTTGGTTGTGAAATGTAAAATAAGTCCTAGTATAGTATGTCATGAAAAGTCTTGTATGTTGTGAAAAGTCATAGTACTGTATAGTATGTTGTGAAATGTGAAGTCATAGTATAGTATGACATAAAAAAAAGTCACAGTATATAGTAGGTAATGAAAAGTCATAGTAAAGTATATTGTAAAAAGTGATAAAAAAGTAAGTATAGTTTGTCGTAAAATGAAAAAGAAAGTCTTAGTATAGTTGCTCGTGAAATGTCAAATAAGTTATAGTATAGTATAACATAAAAAGTTAAAAAAGCCACAGTATATAGTATGTCATGAAAAGTCATAGTACAGTATGTCGTAAAAAGTGATAAAAAGGTCATAGTATAGTATGTCATGAAAATTCTTGTATGTTGACAAAAGTCATAGTATAGTATGTCAAAAAAGGTCATAGTATAGTATAACGTAAAAAGTTAAAAAAGCCACAGTTCATAGTATGTCATGAAAAGTCTTAGTACCGGTTGTAGTAAAATGTGATAAAAAGTCATAGTACAGTATGTCATGAAAAGTATAGTATGTCGTGAAAAGTCATATAGTATGTCGAAATAGGTCATAGTATAGTATGTTGTGAAATGTGAAGCCACAGTATAGTATGACGTAAAAAGAAAAGTCATATTATAGTATGACGTAAAAGGTTAAAAAAGCCACAGTATTTAGTATGTCATGAAAAGTCATAGTACAGTATGTCGTAAAAAGTGATTAAAAAGTCAGAGTATAGTATGTTGTGAAATGTGAAGTCATAGTATAGTATGACGTAAAAAGTAAGAAAAGTCACAGTACATAGTAAGTCATGAAAAGTCATAGTACAGTATATTGTAAAAAGTGATAAAAAAGTCATAGTATAGTATGTCATAAAATGAAAAAAAAGTATTAGTATAGTTGCTCGTGAAATGTCAAATAAGTTATAGTATAGTATGACGTAAAAAGTTAAAATAAGTCACAGTATATAGTATGTCATGAAAAGTCATAGTACAGTATGTCGTAAAAAGTGATAAAAAGGTCATAGTATAGTATGTCTTGAAAATTCTTGTATGTTTAGAAGGTCATAGTATAGTATGTCAAAAAAGGTCATAGTATAGTATAGTATAACGTAAAAAGTTAAAAAAGCCACAGTTCATAGTATGTCATGAAAAGTCTTAGTACCGGTTGTAGTAAAATGTGATAAAAAGTCATAGTACAGTATGTCATGAAAAGTATAGTATGTCGTGAAAAGTCATATAGTATGTCGAAATAGGTCATAGTATAGTACGTTGTGAAATGTGAAGTCACAGTATAGTATGACGTAAAAAGTTAAAAAAGCCACAGTATACACTGTGTGCACAATTATTAGGCAAGTGAGTATTTTTGACCTTATCTTCATTTTCGTGCATATTTTCCAATTCC
>NW_023269277.1:0-175 GCF_013103735.1 Etheostoma cragini
CTGCAGTCTTAGGATTTCTGGATGGGGCCGTGGCTGCTGTTATGTGGAACAATAACAGGTCTGGCACTCTTTTCCCACCTTTCTCCTTTGGCTTCTACATCACTCTTCTTTGCACTCGTTCCCACTTAGACCTCTACAGGAAACCAAAGATGGCTCGTTCCAGGTCTAAAATCCC
>NW_023269277.1:644-968 GCF_013103735.1 Etheostoma cragini
CTACTAAATGTTTAACTTTACAACCCGTAAGCTGTTGGAACCTGGATTGCCACCTTCCATCAAAATGTGAATTACAGACTTTCCAGCCCCTCATGATGAACAGCAGAGCAGAGTGGCGCAGCGGAAGCGTGCTGGGCCCATAACCCAGAGGTCATGGATCGAAACCATCCTCTGCTAATTCCTATGCTTTGTATTAGCAATCAATATATATATATATTCTATATTCCAGTCTGTTGATGTTTAACAAAGCATCTGCTGCTGCAATTGTCTGAAGTGAACTGTCTCCACCTGCGGAAACTTAAAAGCATGTTGAGATTAGGCTCG
>NW_023269277.1:978-1144 GCF_013103735.1 Etheostoma cragini
AGCCAGGTCTGCGCAGAATCGATCACCGGCGATCGGCGCCCGTTGCATTCCGGTTAGATTTGTGTCCGACTTGATTCCGACTTGCTCTGACGTCATGCACACGCATGCATGGTTCCGGGGACGACCATGAGCAACTGGTCAGCCGACCGGAGTGACCGGGAGGGAG
>NW_023269277.1:1154-1352 GCF_013103735.1 Etheostoma cragini
ACCGTTCGGAATCGGAATCGCACCACAGTGTTTTTGTCACTTCCTGTCCAGCCTTAGAGCGTCTGGAATTGGCTGGAAACTGTCCGACTTTCCCGCAGCTTTTTGTCCCCGCCCCCGCTACTGCCGCCTGCTCTCGTCCACTTTACAGGCGAGGCGCAGTTCATCTCGAACGAGCCTAACATTTCATCCATAAAAAAA
>NW_023269277.1:1568-1753 GCF_013103735.1 Etheostoma cragini
CACACTTTTTTAGTTATCACACACATTCCTGAACTACACACACATGCTCAAGATCTATACATGCACTAATGAAGAGATGTCAGAGTGAGTGGGCTGCCAGCTGAACCAGCACCCTGAGTGCTGGGGGGTGTACAGTGCCTTGCTCAAGAGCACCTGGCAGTGCCCAGGAGGTGAAGTGGCATCTC
>NW_023269277.1:1815-1993 GCF_013103735.1 Etheostoma cragini
ACCGGACTCCCTATAGACTGAGCTACTGCCACCCCATAATCAGAGCTGTAGTTACATACTTACCCTATGCCCTGATATACATGTGTCAAAAAACATTTAATGCTAATAACTAGACATGATATGCATCTCTATAATTAAACATTATAAAACTATAACTAGACAGTGTGGCTGGGAAAAC
>NW_023269277.1:2022-2531 GCF_013103735.1 Etheostoma cragini
ACTCAAAAGGTTCAAGATAAAACTTACTTAAGAAGCTTCTTCATTCTCGTTCAAGAGAGGCCTGTTTCCAGCCAGACTCTGAATTGACTCATGAAATCAAGGGCGTTCAACAATCGCCATTATATCGACTCAACAGCCAGGTGTAACCTTGGTAACGGGTGTAACCTAGGTAACAGCTGTATGCCCACTTTGACCGTGTTGTCCGCTGGCTTTCATGTATGGTAATCCTCTCAGAAAGATGCTTGAGATCCTGAAAGCCTGATCAGTACAAGTACCATCCCTACAAGTTTAAATACACATTGGAAGTACACAAAAAACACCTTCTCTAAAAAGATATCGCCCTGTTATATCCTGCTACACTCTGCGGTGCCCTGCTACGCTCTGCTGTGCCTTGTGGTACGGTGCAGTGCCCTGCTATGCCATGAACTACTACAAACTACCATTTCTAGTCACTGTCCATTACCTTTTACTGTGACTGTTATTGCCAGTCTTCATTTCAAACCCAACCG
>NW_023269277.1:2541-2878 GCF_013103735.1 Etheostoma cragini
AGAGGTTTCTTCCTAAAAGGGATTGCCCAGAGAGCAGTGTCCAGCACTGCCCCAACTGGGAGATATATGAAGGAGCAAGGGTATTACTTCTCGCTTTCAAAAGGTATGGTGTTGTGTTTGGCAATGATACTCAATACAGGAAACATGACAATGCATAAAAAAAATGTATTCTTCAAGTTTGTCTTTTTGTTTGTTAAAGGCCACAAGTTAACAGTTCCTTTCTTCCTTTGACCAACATATTTCTGAGTATAAACAGTACAGCGGAGTGGCGCAGTAAGTATATTTCAAGTCTGTTGATGCTTAACAAAGTATCTGCTGTAACACCCATAAATACTGG
>NW_023269277.1:2970-3133 GCF_013103735.1 Etheostoma cragini
TGCTGGGCCCATAACCCAGAGGTCGATGGATCGAAGCCATCCTCTGCTAATTGCTGTTCCTTGTACCAGCAGTAAGTATATTTCATGTCTGTTTATGTTTAACCATCTGTTGCTGCAAGTGTCTGAAGTAAAATGTCTCCACTGGCTGAAGAGTTAACTTCAT
>NW_023269277.1:3143-3498 GCF_013103735.1 Etheostoma cragini
GTTTATTTCATCACTAAAAATAGAAACTACAGTGCTCATACCTGCTGTTACCGTCATAAAAACTGGAGCATAAAACAATAAATACATTACACTACAGTTAACAAATACTGTAAATAGAAACATGTGCATTCAAAGTGCTTGTTGTGCTGTCTACCAGTCAGATTACCACAGGAGGTAGTACCTTTTGCAGCTCGTTTAAAGACTACCATAAACCTGCTGGAGATGCCAGGTCCTTATACATGTAAAGCATGCGCGCTACCACTGAGCTACATCCCCTGAAGATTTTTTTTCTGAGATAGACTTAGAAGTTTCTTTATTAATCCATTTGGCATGACTCTTGCAAGGGAATTGAAAT
>NW_023269277.1:3508-3964 GCF_013103735.1 Etheostoma cragini
TTAAAACCTGTAAATGGCTGGAAATCAAACCTGGGTTAAATGATTGCACTGCTATACAACGTTCACTGCAAATCTTATAACACAGACTGAAAAGAAATACCTTGGTGGCTTCCATTACCTATGAGATAACACAATTATGCTCATGAAGGTACATCTGCAATTGGGTAACCTGTGATTTACTAAATTGTGTCATGAGTTTGCTACCCCTCTTGAAGAATGCCTCTCGTTGTCAGCAGGATTCGAACCTGCGCGGGGAGACCCCAATGGATTTCAAGTCCATCGCCTTAACCACTCGTCCACGACAACCTGTAATGCAGTGCTAAACCTGTTTGCAAATTGCAAATCGTAGTGCGCTGCCTGTGTCTGTGGATCCTCGTGGACGCAGCTTGATTGATTGATATGCTCCCTTATTTGTACCATAACAGAGATCTAATATTTTATCAAATCGGGTTGGGC
>NW_023269277.1:3974-4563 GCF_013103735.1 Etheostoma cragini
TCTGGCTAATCTTCACAAATAAAGCAAGTAACCACACAACGAAAACTACTGCAATGGCTGGGAATCAAACACAGATCAACTGCTTGGAAGGGAGCTATGCTCACCACTGTACCACTATCGCTTGATATTGCAATGTTCACTGAAAATCTTGTAACACATCTCGGCCTTGAGACTCAAAATGGGCTCTATCATCTAGCTAGGTAGCTATGCTGACAAATATACCACCATCACTGGGCAATGCACTGTTTACTGCAGATCTTGCAACACATCTGAACATTGAGACTGATTTTTGCATTTATCACCATGCCCACAAGGAGATTGCCTTAAAATACTTTTCTCTTTAAGAATAAGAACTTCTGCTGCTCTTTTATAAACTGGACAACAACACGTTTTGGAGATGCCGGGGATTGAACCCGGGGCCTCATACATGCAAAGCATGCACTCTACCACTGGGCTACATCCCCTGATTATTTTTAGTATCTTTTTTACTTTTTCTGAGATCATTGAATAAGAGAAGAAAGCCCACCGTCGCTGGACAATGCAATTGGTGTCTTCCTTTTTATTAAATTAAGGCATTAAGATCAATTTC
>NW_023269277.1:4573-4734 GCF_013103735.1 Etheostoma cragini
TTTTTTAAATTCCTCTTTTTAGTCAACTTCAGCATGGTTTCCTAAACGCATCCATACCACTGTATGCATGTCTACCTCCATGAATTTAAAAATGTAGGCCAAGTATGTACTTAAAAAAAAGAAACAGAGCCGTATTGACACAAAAAAAGATTTTTAGAGCA
>NW_023269277.1:4930-5140 GCF_013103735.1 Etheostoma cragini
TCCTCCTCACCCTCTTCTTCATCTTCATCACCCTCTGGAATATCCCTCTCTGTGTCAGAGCCCTCACTTTCATCACATTCCCTCTCTCCAAACTTCCAAAACTCCTCTGGCTCTCCCTGTTCCTTCTCTTCGGTCCCTTGATTTGTTTCTCTCACTGCTGTTTCTCTCACTTTTTGTTTACTAGGGCGCTATATCGCTTCCTCGTTTCAT
>NW_023269277.1:5414-5529 GCF_013103735.1 Etheostoma cragini
ATTAAAAGCAAAGGTAAAATCACTGCTGTGATGATTAAAACCTTTCCTTCTAGTGTCAGTCCTCTAACTTTGAGATCAAATCGTCACTGAAAACATATCTGATGTGCCGTAGAGC
>NW_023269277.1:5539-5669 GCF_013103735.1 Etheostoma cragini
TGGAAGAAGGACAAACTGCAGGTGTCTATTCAAATCTTAAGGGATTGCTGGCGTCTTTTCCAGGAAACTGTGAAAGATGCTAAAAGAAAATATTTTTCAGATATTATTCTGGCAAATTGTCACAAGCCTC
>NW_023269277.1:5679-5831 GCF_013103735.1 Etheostoma cragini
TAACACCATTGACTCACTTTTAAATGCCCCGCAGAATGCTTGTATGGAGGCATCTTCTACTATGTGTGAAAACGTCCTATGCTTTTTTATTGATAAGTTCACTTCTATTAGGTCTCAAATTGCACCTTCAGCTTCAGACCCTTCAATCTCTG
>NW_023269277.1:5841-5992 GCF_013103735.1 Etheostoma cragini
GGCTGTTTTTGATCATTTTGAGCCGTTGACTCTTTCTTTTTTAGAGGAGGTTGTTGGTCACTTGAAGCCCTCGGGTTCTCCAAATGATGCTGTCCCCCCTCGACTATTTAAGGAGGTTTTCCCCACTGTGGGACCATCTGTTGTTACAGTT
>NW_023269277.1:6002-6337 GCF_013103735.1 Etheostoma cragini
GTCTGACCTCGGGTGTGGTCCCTGAAATTTTAAAACATGCAGTAATTCAACATCTGATTAAAAAACCTGCTCTAGATCCGTCAGTTCTTGCAAATTTTAGGCCTATTTCTAAATTGCCTTTCCTTTAAAAAATCTTAGAGAAGATTGTGCACATTCAATTATTGGCCTTTTTGGAAGAATATAAAATACTAGAGGTTTTCCAGTGCGGTTTCAAAACCTTGCACAGTACCGAAACCGCTCTTTTAAGAGTTTTTAAAGATATCTTTTTAGCAACTGACTCTGGCGATTGTGTTATCCTTGTGCTTTTAGATCTAACTGCTGCATTTGACACAGTG
>NW_023269277.1:6550-6737 GCF_013103735.1 Etheostoma cragini
TCCACTGTTATGCAGATGACAGTCAGATTTATGTACCTCTTAAAAAGAAAAACGATAACTCAGTTGGACAACTACTCAGTTGTCTTGACGACATAAAAGCCTGGATGGCTCTGAACTTTTTAAGTTTCAATGATAAAAAAACAGAAGTTATGGTTTTTGGAGGCACCACTGGGACCCTGCCTGTAGA
>NW_023269277.1:6944-7116 GCF_013103735.1 Etheostoma cragini
ACTACACGGCTGGACTACTGTAATTCAATATATGTAGGGGTTAGTGGGTCCTCCATGACCCCCCTCCAGATGATACAAAATGCAGCAGCTCGTCTTTTAACGGGCACACATAAATATGAGCACATTTCCCCTATTTTAGCTTCACTACACTGGCTCCCTATTCAATTTAGGA
>NW_023269277.1:7126-7385 GCF_013103735.1 Etheostoma cragini
AATTCTGTTATTTGTTTTTAAATCACTAAATGGTCTTGCCCCGCCATGCCTCTCTGAGCTTCTACACTCTTATAGACCCGTCCGCGCTCTCAGGTCAGATGATCAGCTGCTCCTGACTGTGCCTAAAACTAAGCGTAAGCTCAGAGAGGACCTTGTCTTTGCTGTGTCTGCCCCTAAACTTTGGAATGATCTGCCTTTGCATGTAAAACAGGCCTCTTCTTTATCTGTTTTTAAAACCCTTCTTAAAACCCATCTTTTC
>NW_023269277.1:7630-7850 GCF_013103735.1 Etheostoma cragini
CCACTCTAATATTTTCTTAAAAACGCATATCTTTTGCTATGGTTAGGGCTCACATCCAAACTACTCTGGCAGATGTATTTTAGTTGACGTAACCTTGGTAAACGTCGGTAAACAACATCGTGCTATTCAAACTTGCTCAAATCCTTCTCAATTGCTGAGTAAAGCAGACACTTAAGACATCAATTTTATTGCCTTTTAACACTTGCTGCATTATTTCATT
>NW_023269278.1:0-1532 GCF_013103735.1 Etheostoma cragini
CTGTAGGGTAACATTACAGCTTGTTTCTACCTGATGATGAACATCTGTCCTGTAGGGTAACATTACAGCTTGTTTCTTGTTTCCTGCGTTGCTCAGAGGATCCTCAGACTCTGAAAGACGAGATGATAAAAAAGCTTGAATGTGTGAAGAAAGAAGGTGAAACATAACACTGACGAGGGTTAGGGTGTGTGGTTGTTCATCAGGAGAGGATCTGGTTCCTCCGGCAGCAGATCCTGGATCAGAGGCGGGCGGAGGGGAGAGCACTAAGAACGTTTGGAGGAGGAGGAGGAGGAGGAGGAGGAGGAGGAGGAGGAGGAGGAGGAGGAGGAGGAGGAGGAGGAGGAGGAGGAGGAGGAGGAGGAGGAGGAGGAGGAGGAGGAGGGAGTCGCCTTCAGACTCTCCTGCTGAGGTACACACATGTCGTCTGCTCCATTGTCCAACAGTTAATCATTCAGCATGTTTAATTTAATTTATTGATCCCTATTGGGAAATTACAGTTTGTCTTATATATATATATATACAGTAAATATATAGATATATCTCTCTTTATCTATATATCTCCCCTTTCTCACCTAACTGTCCTAAATTAAAGGCGGAAGTGCCCCGAAAATCAAAACAAAAAAATAAAAGGTGTCTCATACTCCAGGCAGCTCTTTAAGATTCTCTAAATATGTCGCAGGTGGTTTTAAATGAAGTGTCTGTGTCCCAGGTTACCTGGAGGGCCTTACCTGTCTCACCTGCTGGGTCTGTCTTCAGTCAGCTGTCTGTTCTGTGGCGAGACGCTGAGACCCGAGGACGACAACATGGCCGCCTGCGCTGTCCCCCAGTGTCCAGGTACGGACCCTGCACAGCCAGCTGGGTTCCGGGGGAGGTGGTCTAGACCTGGGGAGTCAGCCTTTGATCAAGGGCCGGACACTAAGGGACCAAGGGAGGTGTGTTCAGGTGCATTCTGGGTGTGCTGGTCTTACAGGGAGGTGTGTTCAGGTGCATTCTGGGCGTGCTGGTCTTACAGGGAGGTGCGTTCAGGTGCATTCTGGGTGTGCTATGGGTGTGAGGAGCTTGTTACACACACAGGGACACACACTATGCTAGCTGTTAAAGGGATGGGAGAGGACCTCTGATTGGCTGTTAAAGGGAATGGGAGAGGACCTCTGATTGGCTGTTAAAGGGAATGGGAGAGGACTTCTGATTGGCTGTTAAAGGGAATGGGGGAGGACCTCTGATTGATGGAGACACTAAGTCCACCCCTTTAGGACCACGTGCCCGGTGCACCGACCCTTTTTACCCCCGTCACACCAGCAAAAGTGGATTTGGACAGGCCCTGAACGCACCTGCACCAGGTGATTCACGCCGTGCGCTCAGATCGTTGAAATAGGGCTCGGAGAGTTTAATGACAAACTAAAATATCTTTACTGTATGTCTCATATAGCTTTCTCACTTTCTAACAGCTCAGTCAGTCTAAAGTTCAGTGTGTGTGTGTGTGTGTGTGTGTGTGTGTGTGTGTGTGTGTGTGTGTGTGTGTGTGTGTGTGT
>NW_023269279.1:0-3298 GCF_013103735.1 Etheostoma cragini
TTGACCAGGCAGGAGGTGTTGGTTGACCAGGACATGTCCGCCGAGATGTGGATCCCCAGAAACTTGAAACTGGAGACAGGCTCAACAGCCATTCCATTGATGTGAGTGGTGTCGTGCGTGCCTCTTGGCTCTTTTCTGAAGTCCACGATGAGCTCCTTGGTTTTGGTGGTGTTGAGGAGCTGGTTATTTCCAGTGCACCATGTGGCCAGGTGCTGGATCTCCTCCCTATAGGCAGTCTCATCGTTGTTGCTGATGAGACCAATCACCGTAGTGTCGTCCGCAAACTTGATGATGGAATTAGATTTGTACACAGGCTTGCAGTCGGAGGTGAAGAGGGAGTAGAGAAGGGCTTAGAACACAGCCCTGTGGTACACCAGTGTTGAGTGTGATGGATGTTGAGCCGATGGAGCCTGATCTTAGATTCTGGGGTCTGTTGGTCAAAAAGTCCAAAATCCAGTTGCACGTGGAGGTGTTGATGCCCAGGTCTCCAAGTTTGGCTAATAACTTAGCCGGGATGATGGTGTTAAATGCTGAGCTGAAGTCAACAAACAGTTTTCGTGCATAAGTGTTCTTATTGTCCAGATGTGTGAGCACAGAGTGCAGTGCCTTGGAAACCGCATCCTCTGTGCTCCTATTGCTACGGTAGGCAAACTGGTGTGAGTCCAACGTTGATGGTAGTGAGTCTTTTAGGTGTGCCAGGACCAGCTGCTCAAAGCACTTCATCACAATGGGTGTGAGTGCTACAGGGCGGTAGTCTTTACGGCACTTCGGGCGGGGGTGCTTTGGCACTGGCACAATGGAAGTGCATTTAAACCATGTTGGTACGGCTGCTTGGGCAAGAGACAGGTTGAAGATGTCTGTAAAAACCCCAGCGAGCTGCTGCGCACATGCCCTGAGTACGTGTCCAGGGATGTTATCTGGTCCAGCAGTCTTGTGTGTTCTGGTCCTGCTCAGTGCCCTGAGTACGCGTCCAGGGATGTTATCTGGTCCAGCACCCTTGTGCCCTCTGGTCCTGCTCAGTGCCCTGAGTACGCATCCAGGGATGTAATCTGGTCCAGCAGCCTTGTGCGTGCTGATCCAGTGCCTTGCAGAGATCTGTGGAGGAGAGTGTGATTGGCGGGTGGTCGGCTGAGGGTTTGAGCTTGGTGGCAGTTTCTCTGTTGTCTCTTTCAAAGCGAGCGTAAAAGTCATTAAGCTCGTTCAGGAAGTTGACATCAGTGGCTGCGGGGGTGGAGTGATTGGGTTTTTTAGTCACTGATGGCCTGAATGCCCTGCCACATGCGTTGAGTGTCAGCGTTGGAGAAGTGTCCCTCTATCTTCAGCTCGTAGCAGTGTTTGGCCTCTTTGATGCCCCCTTTGAGATTTGCTCTGGATGTGCTATAGGCCTGTGCGTCTCCTGATCTGAAGGCAATATTGGGTGTCTTCAATAGGACTCGCACTTTCCTGTTCATCCATGGCTTCTGATTTGGGTATGTGGTGATCTGCTTCTGGGTTGTAAAATTGTCTATGGGGGTGCTAATATAATCCAGTACAGAGGAGGTGTAGCAGTCAGGGACCGTGTGAGAGCCACTGGTTGCTTGAGAAGTCTGTGTGTAGAAACCTTTCCTGAAGTGATGAATCTGCTCCTGCAGGCCACACCTTGATGGTCTTCACTGATGGCTTCACACTGTTAATGAGAGAGGCATATTTGGGGGTGAGGAACAAAGAAAGGTGATCTGACTGTCCCAGGTGGGGGAGGGGTGTCGCGACGTAGGCTCCAGCCGTGTTTGTGTAGACATGGCCTGAAGTTTTGTTTCCTCTGGTTTGACAAGAAACATGCTGGTGAAATTTTGGTAGCACTGACTTTAAGTTTGAATGATTAAAATCACCAGCAACAATAAACGCAGCTTCCGGGTGAACGGTCTGTTGTTTCCTGATGGCTGCGTGAAGGTCCCCTGGACGCGTCAGCATTCGGGGGAATATAGGCTGCAGTGATAATAGTAGAAGTGAACTCCTGTGGTAGATAGACCGGTCTACATTTAACCATGAGAAACTCAAGGTTAGCTGAACAATGTCTCCCAACAATAGCAGAGTTTGTGCACCAAGCTTTGTTAGTGTAAATTCACAATCCACCAACTCTGGTCTTACCGGAGCCTTCTAGTGTTCTATCCGCCCGGGATGTGTGGCATCCCGCTACCTCAATCGCATTGTCCGGTAATTCGCTGTTTAACCATGTTTCCGTGAAGATCATGACATTACAGTTCAAAAGTCTCTTGCTGAGTGTAATGCTGAGTCGGATCTCCTCCATTTTGTTTATCAGTGATCGTACATTGGCAAGGAAAATGCCGTTGGTGAAGCGGATCATTGAGCCCAGGTTCCTGTGCCGCGGCGCCCTGCCGGACGGCGTCGCAAGCGAGCTGGAGTGTGTCACCAACAGCACGCTGGCCGCTGTCATCAAACAGCTCGGAGGACTCAGTAAGTACCCCTCGGCTCTATTAACCAATCACAGAGCTCGGAGGACTCAGTGAGTACCCCTCGGCTCTATTAACCAATCACAGAGCTCGGAGGACTCAGTGAGTACCCCTTGGCTCTATTAACCAATCACAGAGCTCGGAGGACTCAGTGAGTACCCCTTGGCTCTATTAACCAATCACAGAGCTCGGAGCACTCAGTGAGTACCATTTGGCTCTATTAACCAATCACAGAGCTCGGAGGACTCAGTGAGTACCACTCGGCTCTATTAACCAATAACAGAGCTCGGAGGACTCAGTGAGTACCACTCGGCTCCATTAACCAATCACAGAGCTCGGAGGACTCAGTGAGTACCACTAGGCTCTTCTAACCAATCACAGAGCTCCGAGGACTCAGTGAGTACCACTCGGCTCTATTAACCAATCACAGAGCTCGGAGGACTCAGTGAGTACCCCTCGGCTCTATTAACCAATCACAGAGCCGTTTGACCGTCCCCCATGTTGTGGTGTGTCCCCGTGGTTTGACTGTCCCTGTCCCCCATGTTGCAGGCCGCCATGCCGAGGACATCTTCAGCGAGCTGTTCAGCGAGGCCAACACCTTCTACCTGAGGATGACTGGTCTCCAGGAGAGGGTCGACCTTCTGGCCGTCAAGGTCACCCAGCTTGACTCCACCGTGGAGGAAGGTGAGAAAATCATCTCTCTCTCTTTCTCTATCTCTTTCTCTCTTTCTCTATCTGTCTCTCTCTATCTTTATCTGTCTCTCTCTCTCTCTCTCTCTATCTGTCTCTCTCTATCTCTCTCTCTCTCTCTCTCTCTCTATCTCTATCTGTCTCTCTCTCTCTGTCTC
>NW_023269280.1:0-7362 GCF_013103735.1 Etheostoma cragini
CCTGGACGTCTCCCTGGACGTCTCCCTGGACGTCCCCCCTGACGTCTCCCTGGACGTCTCCCTGGACGTCCCCCCTGACGTCTCCCTGGACGTCCCCCCTGGATGTCACCCTACCTCTGGCTGCTGCTACCACTCCCAGGGACATGCAGTAATTGTGTCAGAGACTCCACTGCAGTGCAAATGGTCCGTGTCTGTAAAACGTCCCCGTTAAAATACCCAGAATGCTTAGTTAATCTGATGTGATCGCTCGCTCCGAACACTCCATACACAATGAAAACAGCAATTTCACATCACATGTTTTGTGTTTCTTTATTTTTAAAATGTGTTACCAAGCCGATATCTCAGTGTTTTGATGTGTCTGTTAACCTTTTCTCCCTGTTTGTCTTTGGGAATCCACGTGTCTGATATAATATGAAATATGAGAAATGAGATGTAATTTTTATTTTAAGAGTAACTTTCCATGTTTAAAATTGAAATTAATGGTCGAATTTAACATTAAAGCTTTGTGTGTGAAATTCTTGTCTTTAACTTTTTAATGACGGACACACAAATTTCTCTTTTCACAAATTTGAAAAAAAGTCTTAAAATATTCCAAAGGTCTTTAAAAACTCATAGTAGGCCTATAGTATAAATATACGTCGGAAAAAGTCTTACAAAGTCAAATATTTTGTAAAAAGTTATGTAAAAGTAGGTTGAAAAAAGTCAAAGCAAAGGAAGTTGAACAAAGACCGTATGGAAAGTCAGAAAAAGTTGTAAAAAGTCGGAGTATGGTCGGTCAAAAACAGTCAAAAATTGTCAAAGTATAGCATGTCGAAAAACGTTTTCATGGGGAAACAAAATCGGAAAAAGTCTGAATGGTATAAATGTCTTAGTATGTCGAAAAAAGTCATAGTATGGGATGTTGAAAAAAATAATTTTTCGACTTTGTCGACATATACTATGACTTTTTTTGACATGTTATACTATAACTTTTTCGACATGTCATAATACGACTTTTCTGACATGTTATACTATGTCTTTTTTCGACGTATTATACTACGACTTTTTCGGCATATTATAACATGACTTTTCCGACACATTGTACTATGACTTTTTCGACATGTTATAACATGACTTCTTTTGTTGACATTTTATTTGTTGGAATATTTTATCACCAGAACAGAAGCTCACTGCTGTAGTGGCGTGGTGGAACAGTGGTTGCGCTAAGGTTTCACATCAAGAAGGTTCAGGGTTCAATTCCAGGTGATTCTGTTCTTTTCTCTTCTCTGCAAAGTTTGTATATTCCCCTCATCTGTATTGTCGGGCTTTCCACAGCATCCAAAAACATGTACTCTCACTTCTTTTAACACACTATGACATTTTTTCCACATACTATGACTTTTTTCGACATAATATAGTAGGCTTGTTCGAGATGAACTGCGCCTCGCCTGTAAAGTGGACGAGAGCAGGCGGCAGCAGCGGGGGGGGGGACAGAAAGCTGCGGGAAAGTCGGACAGTTTCCATCCGATTCCAGCCGCCTTCAGGCTGGACATGAAGTGACATAAACACTGTGGTGCGATCCCGATTTAATAAAATATAATCAGACCCACATATCAGCTGGTACACTGTCTCTAGTTGTTTTGATTATGACAGAGTAGCTGGCAAAGTGCTCTACATGAAAGCTTTTGCTGATTTTAATTAACAACACACTGTAGATGATCCGTGATCTGATCAGATTTAGTTTCTCTGACTTCTAAACGTCACTATCAGCCTCACAACACGTGTTCTGGACAGAATAAGTCTTCAAATCAGACAAATAGCAATTAAAATCCCTCCGATTCAAAAACTACAAAAGTTTATATAAAACGTCATCGTGGTTTAAACCAATCAGGTGTTAAATCAGCTGAGAAGCCGGCGTTTCCCAGCATGCTCTGGGTCCGCCTGGGTCCGCCTGGCTCTTGCAGTCGGTGAAAAGCAACTGCGCCGCCTGGGTCTCAGACCTGCGCCCCCCTTGCTCTCGTGAGATTCCCGTTGCCCACGTGTGCATGACGTCAGAGCAAGTCGGGATCAAGTCGGACAGAAATCTAACCGGCATGCAGCGGGCGCCGATCGCCGGTGATCGATTCTGCGCAGACCTGGCTCATCTCGAACGAGCCTAGTATTACTTTTTTCGACATATTATACTATGACTTTTTTTGTTGACATTTGTTGGAATATTGTATCCCCAGAAAGGAAGCTCACTGCTGTAGTGGCGTGGTGGAACAGTGGTTGCGCTAAGGTTTCGCATCAAGAAGGTTCAGGGTTCAATTCCAGGTGGTTCTGTTCTGTTCTCTGCATAGTTTGTATATTCCCCCCTCTGTATTGTCTGTCCTTCCACACCATCAAAAAACATGTACGCTCGCTTCTTTTAACACACTATGAATTTTTTGGACATATTATACTATTACTTGTCTACATGTTACACTATGACTTTTTTGACGTGTTACACTATGACTTTTTCAACATGTTATACTTTGACATACTATACTTTGACTTTTTTCGACATGTTAAACTATGACTTTTTCGGCCTTTTATAACATAACTTTTCCGACACATTGTACTATGACTTTTTCGACATGTTATACTATGACTTTTTTTGTTGACATTTTATTTGTTGGAATATTTTATCACCAGAACAGAAGCTTTACTGCTGTAGCTGAATGGTGGAACAGTGGTTGCGCTGAGGTTTCACATCAAGAAGGTTCAGGGTTCAATTCCAGGTGATTCTGTTCTTTTCTCTTCTCTGCAAAGTTTGTATATTCCCCTCATCTGTATTGTTGGGCTTTCCACAGCATCCAAAAACATGTACTCTCACTTCTTTTAACACACTATGACATTTTTTCCACATACTATGACTTTTTTCGACATAATATAGTATTAGTTTTTTCGACATATTATACTATGACTTTTTTTGTTGACATTTGTTGGAATATTGTATCCCCAGAAAGGAAGCTCACTGCTGTAGTGGCGTGGTGGAACAGTGGTTGCGCTAAGGTTTCGCATCAAGAAGGTCCAGGGTTTGATTCCAGGTGGTTTTGTTCTGTTCTCTGCATAGTTTGTATATTCCCCCCTCTGTATTGTCTGTCCTTCCACACCATCAAAAAACATGTACTCTCGCTTCTTTTAACACACTATGAATATTTTCAACATATTATACTATTACTTGTCTACATGTTACACTATGACTTTTTTGACGTGTTACACTGTGACTTTTTTGACGTGTTACACTATGACTTTTTTCGACATACTATACCATGACTTTTCATAGTGAAAGTCATATTATAATATGTCAAAAAAAGTCATGGTACAGTAAGTCGAAAAAAGTCGTGCCATAGTTTGCCAGAAACATTTAGGATACATGTTTTTTGATAGTTAGGAAATCCACACAATATGGCATACGGGTATGGCTGCAGCCTGGAGCGTCCCATGTCATCCGTCCCGTCTCATGCGGTCTCGTCTCATGCCGAAGCGTGTCCAACGGTGAATTCAGAGGGTCAAAAATACTAGAATACTAGAATAATTTGGCCAGATGGAGCCACGGGCAAATTCTTGACCACATTGCTTGCAATCAATTGAAAAACGTTAAAAACTGTTGAAGTAACAATTATGCCATATGTATTGTCTTTAATGAATGTTATGGTTGTGGTGTTCCATATTAACTTAGCCTATATCTGATAAAACCTGCAAAAACATGCATAGAATTGCACGTCAAAAAAAGTCATAGCATAATATGTTGAAAAAACGTCAAAGCATAGCATGTCGAAGAAAGTAATATTATAATATGTCGTAAAAAGTCATAGAATAGCTTGTCGAAAAAAGTCATAGTATAGCATGTCGAAAAACGTCATAGTATAATATGTCGAAAAAATGTATAGTATTGCATGTCGAAAAAGTCATAATACAATATGTCGTACAAAGTCATAGAATAGCATGTTGAAAAAAGTCATAGTATAATATGTTGAAAAAAGTCATAGTATTGCATGTCGAAAAAGTCATAGTATAATATGTTGAAAAAAGTCATAGTATTGCATGTCGAAAAACGTCATAGTATAATATGTCGGACAAACATCATATTATAGCATGTCATACAAAGTCATAGAATAGCATGTCGAAAAAAGTAATAGTATAAGATGTCAAAAAAGTCATAGTATAATATGTGGTAAAAAGTCATGGTATTGCATGTTGAAAAATGTGAGAGTACATGTTATTTGGTGCTGGGTAAACCAGAAGAGCTGGTGGATAGCCCAAATTATCTGGGTGGGGAATATACAAACCATACAGAGATTGGACCAGAACCACCTAGAATGGAACCCTGAACCTTCTTTATGAGAGACCACGGAGGGAACCGCTGTTCCACCATGCCACTACAGCTGTATAGTTGTGTTCTGGGGATAAAATATTACAACAAATAAAATGTCAACTAAAAAGTTATAGTATAGTGTGTCGAAAAAAGTCATGGTAATGCATGTCGAAAAAATTCATAGTATAACATGTTTAAAAAAAGTCATAGTATAGCGTGTCAAAAAAAGTCATAGTATATTATGTTGAAAAAAAGTCATAGTATAGCATGTTAAAAAAAGTCATAGTATAGCATGTCAAAAAAAGACATAGTATAATATGTCGAACAAAGTCATTGTATAGTATGTCGAAAAAAGTCATAGTATAGCATGTTTAAAAAAGTCATAGTATAGCATGTTAAAAAAAGTCATAGTATAATATGTTGAAAAAAGTCATTGTATTGTATGTCAAAAAAAGTCATAGTATAGCATGTTAAAAAAAGTCATAGTATAGCATGTTAAAAAAAAGTCATAGTATAACATGTCGAAAAAAGTCATAGTATTATATGTCGAAAAAAGTCATAGTAGAATATGTCGTAAAAAGTCATAGTATTGCATGTCAAAAATAGTCGTAATATAATATGTTGAAAAAAGTCATAGTATTGCATGTCGAAAAAAACCATAGTATAATATGTCGAAAAAAAGTCATAGTATAGCATGTAGAAAAAAGTCATAGTATTATATGTCGAAAAAAGTCATGGTAGAATATGTCGTAAAAAGTCATAGTATTGCATTTCGAAAAAAGTCATAGTATAATATGTCATAAAAAGTCATAGTAGGCTATAATATGTCGAAAAAATAATATGTCATAGTATAGTATGTTGAAAAAGTCATAGTATTGCATGTCGAAAAAAAGTCATAGTATTGCAAGTGGAAAAAAGTCATAGTATAATATGTCAAAAAAGGTCATAGTATAGCATGTCGAAACAATGTCAAAGTATAGTATGTTGAAAAAGTCATAGTATTGCATGTCGAAAAAAAGTCATAGTATTGCATGTGGAAAAAAGTCATAGTATAATATGTCGTAAAAACGTCAAAGTATAAAATGTCGAAAAAAGTAATAGTATTGCATGTCAAAAAAAGTCATAGTATTGGATGTTGAAAAAGTCATAGTATTGCATGTCAAAAAAGTCATAGTGTAATATGTCGTAAAAACGTCATAGTATTGCATGTCGAAAAAGTTATAGCATAATATGTCGTACAAAGTCATAGTATAGTATGTTGAAAAAAAGTCATAGTATAGTATGTTGAAAAAAGTCATAGTATAATAAGTCAAAAAAGTCATAGTAATGCATGTGTAAAAAAGTCATAGTATAATATGTCGTAAAAAGTCATAGAATAGCATGTTGAAGAAACGTCATAGTATAGCATGTCGAAAATAGTCCTAGTATAGCATGTCGAAAATAGTCCTAGTATAGCATGTAGAAAATAGTCATAGTATAGCATGTCGAAAATAGTCATAGTATAGCATGTCAAAAAAAGTCATAGTGGAATATGTCCAAAAAATCCATAGTATTGCATGTCAAAAAAAGTCATAGTATAATATGTTGAAAAGAGTCATAGTATAGCATGTCGAAAAAATGTCAAAGTATAGTATGTTGAAAAAAGTCATAGTATTGTATTTCAAAAAAAGTCATAGTATAATATGTTGAAAAAAGTAATAGTATAGTATGTTGAAAAAGTCATAGTATTGCATGTCGAAAAAAGTAATAGTATAATATGTCGAAAAAGTCATAGTATTGCATGTCGAAAAAAGTCATAGTATAATATGTTGAAAAAAGTAATAGTATAGTATGTTGAAAAAGTCATAGTATTGCATGTCGAAAAAACGTCATAGTATTGCATGTCGAAATAAGTCATAGTATGATATGTCAAAAAAAGTCATAGTATTGCATGTCGAAAAAAATTCATATTTTAATATGTCGACAAAAGTCTTAGTATAATATGTCGAAAAAAGTCATAGTATAGTATGTTGAAAAATGTGAGAGTACATGTTATTTGATGCTGGGTAAACCAGAAGGGCTGGTGGATAGCCCAAACTATCTGGGTGGGGAATATACAAACCATACAGAGATTGGACCAGAACCACCTAGAATGGAACCCTGAACCTTCTTTATGAGAGACCACGGAGGGAACCGCTTTTCCACCATGCCACTACAGCTCTATGCTTGTGTTCTGGGGATAAAATATTACAACAAATAAAATGTCAACTAAAAAGTCATAGTATAGTGTGTCGAAAAATCCATGGTAATGCATGTCGAAAAAATTCATAGTATAGCATGTCGAAAAAAGTCATAGTATAGTGTGTCGAAAAAAGTCATAGTATAAGATGTTAAAAAAAGTCATAGTATAGCATGTCGAAAAAAGTCATAGTATTGCATGTCGAAAAAATTTATAGTATAGTATATTGAAAAAGTCATAGTATTGCATGTCGAAAAAAAGTCATAGTATTGCATGTGGAAACAAGTCATAGTATAGTATGTTGAAAAAACGTCATAGTATAGCATGTTAAAAAAAGTCATAGTATAGCATGTCGAAAAAAAGTCATAGTATAGCATGTTAAAAAAAGTCATAGTATAGCATGTCGAAAAAAGTCATAGTATAGTATGTCGTAAAAAGTCATAGTATTGCATGTCAAAAATAGTCGTAGTATAATATGTTGAAAAAAGTCATAGTATTGCATGTCGAAAAAAGTCATAGTATAATATGTCGAAAAAAAGTCATAGTATAGCATGTAGAAAAAAGTCATAGTATTATATGTCGAAAAAAGTCATAGTAGAATATGTCGTAAAAAGTCATAGTATTGCATGTCAAAAATAGTCGTAGTATAATATGTTGAAAAAAGTCATAGTATTGCATTTCGAAAAAAGTCATACTATAATATGTCATAAAAAGTCATAGTAGGCTATAATATGTCGAAAAAAGTCATAGTATAGTATGTTGAAAAAGTCATAGTATTGCATGTCGAAAAAAAGTCATAGTATTGCATGTGGAAAAAAGTCATAGT
>NW_023269281.1:0-5291 GCF_013103735.1 Etheostoma cragini
ACGGGGTGGGGGGGGGATGGGGGGCTGAGGCTGCAACCCCCCCCCCGGAGCAGCGGTGGAAGGTAACGGAGTACAGTTACTCCAGTAAATCTTAAATACTTTAGTCCAGATGTTGAGGTACTTGTACTTGAAGGTGGACGGGACGGGCGGCGAGCACCGGGCGCTGTCACGTTAGACTGCAGAGAGACAGACAGACAGAGAGACAGACAGACAGAGAGACAGATAGAGAGAGAGACAGACAGACAGACAGACAGACAGACAGACAGACAGACAGACAGAGAGACAGACAGACAGACAGACAGAGAGACAGATAGACAGACAGACAGAGAGACAGATAGACAGACAGACAGAGAGACAGACAGAGAGACAGATAGACAGACAGACAGAGAGACAGATAGAGAGACAGGTAGAGACAGACAGAGAGACAGACAGAGAGACAGATAGAGAGAGAGACAGGCAGACAGACAGACAGAGAGACAGAAAGACAGACAGACAGACAGACAGACAGAGAGACAGATAGAGAGACAGATAGAGAGAGAGACAGGCAGACAGACAGACAGACAGACAGACAGACAGACAGAGAGACAGATAGAGAGACAGACAGATAGACAGACAGACAGACAGACAGAGAGACAGATAGAGAGAGAGACAGGCAGACAGACAGACAGACAGACAGACAGACAGACGGACAACGATATGCAATTAGCCATCAAATTTCAGAAAACGGCACATATTTGACCACTACATATACACACACACACACATATATAAACATTCATACATGCATACATATAAAAACTAAAAATAATATATTATTTTATATTATATTATTATATTATAAATAATATTTTTCCAGTATTGTATAAGTACTTTAATTGAAGTCCGGTCCCAGCCTCTGAGCTGATTAGACGGATGTGTGAAACAGAAACATTGTTCTTCCATTTTATCCCTTTATTTATTTATTTCCTATTCCACTCTGGCTGCAGACTTCAAGGCTGTTCCTCTCTCCGCCTCCTCTTGTTACTCGGGGATAGCTAAATAAATATATTTGTGTTGTTTAACAGTGACATTTCCTACAAAGGAAAAGAAAACGCTGTCGCTTCGACTGATAATTCCCATTTAGTTCCTGCAGGTGTAATCTGTCTCTCGCTGCTCGCTGAGCGCTGCTATCGGCGTGGAATCGGTGGTCCTCGAAAGACGAATTAGAGCATCCGTCACCCACATGATAACATCTGCTGGGTGGAGCAGAGCGGGGCGACGACAGGAGACGGGGGGACAGACGAGGGGTTAGGAGACGGGAAGAGAAGACGAGGTGGGAGGAGACAAGAAGGACAGACGAAGTGGGAGGAGACAAGAAGGACAGACGAGGTGGGAGGAGACAAGAAGGGGAAGACGAGGTGGAAGGAGACGAGAAGGGGAGACGAGGTGGGAGGAGACAAGAAGGACAGACGAAGTGGGAGGAGACAAGAAGGGGAAGACGAGGTGGAAGGAGACAAGAAGGGGAAGACGAGGTGTTAGGAGACGAGAAGGGGAAGACGAGGTGGGAGGAGACAAGAAGGGCAAGACGAGGGGTTAGGAGACGGGGGGCAGACGAGGTGTTAGGAGACAAGAAGGGGAAGACGAGGGGTTAGGAGACAAGAAGGGGAAGACACAAGGGGTGGGAAACACACAAGCTTTGGCTTCATCCTGCTCCTTTTAGGAAATTATTTTTCTATGTGTGTGTGTGTGTTAGAGGATGGATACCCGACCCGAGCCCGAGGGGACCCGACGGGCCGGGCCGGGTTCTAACAGATTTTCAGAAAGGATGCTCGGGTTCGGGTCGGGCTCGGTCACATCAGCGCGATAAGGCATTGAACCTTTTGAATTTAAAACAGCTTATTATGGAGGTAACCAATGCCATTGGCGGTGTGCATTGATGAGCTCATCTGCTGACGTTTCCCAATGCCTTCCTACAATTGCTTAATAAAAGCTTTCCACACAAACAAACGTACATGTGTCATTAGTATGAGAAACAAATGCGATTTTAACTGTGTCGGACGCGGGCCGGGCTCGGACAGAAAAATCCGTCCCGATCCGCGCTCTAGTGTGTGTATATGTACACTACCGGTCAAAAGTTTGGGGTCACTTCCAAATGTCCATTCCCCTCCATTATAGACAGGATACCAGCTGATCTGGGTGGGGGGGCTGATCTTTAATGTAATATATCTACATTTCCCATTATCAGCAACCATTCATCCAATGTTCCAAAGGCACATTTTGTTTACTAATCTGATATTCTTTTAAAAAACTAACTAAGAAAACATTAAACAACCCTTTTGCAATGATGTAAGCACATAATGTAATCTGATTACTGCCCTGGTTAAAAAAAACAAGGCAACTGATCTCAGCTGGGATTCTGTCTAGAATAGAGTCCAATGGAGATTTGGGGGTGACCCCACTTTTGACCGGTAGTGTATATATACTGTATACATGTGTGTGTGTGTATGTATACAGTATGTGCGTGTACATATATTTCAAATTAGTTTAAATTAAAACTTCTGAGCGCAACTGCGTGTCCGAGAACCATCGTCTGCGCCGAGTGATCTTGATGTGGAGAGAATGATTTCTGTGTGAGTGACTAAACATCTGTGGATCCTTCTGTGTGTGTTCATTAGTACTGAGAGCGATGCGCCTCCACCGAGATATCCGAGTCAGAGGAAAATGTGATGAATTAATGATGCAGGTGTACAGACCGCCGCCGCCGCCGCGCACCGACAGCTGCTGCCGCTGTAAACTGGCACCACAACTGACCAGAGTGGCGCCATGCAAACATGTAATTAGAGAAGTTTCTCCTGCGTTCATGGCTACCTGAGACGGAGCATGAAGCAGAGTCCTGCACACACAGCTATACACATCTCTGAAGAAGGATTCATTTGCATATCTTTCGGTTTTTCCTCTTCTCGCAGGAGCTTAACTTTGGTTTTTTTTGAGCTGATCACTAGTTGTGTGTCTGTGTCTGAGAACCAGTCTTTCAAATCGGTCCAGTATGAAACTCAGATTCTTCTTCTTCCTCTTCAGTAAGGTTATCTCTGAAGGAACTATTTCCATAAGGTTGTCAGACCCTTAGATAATAATCTCAGCACGCTGTTCTCATGAAGCCTTCGTATGCAGTGGGGTTCGAAAGTTTGGGCACCCCACACAAAAATGTGTATTAATGTGCATAAAGAGGCCAAAAAAAGATGGAAAAATCTCCAAAAGGGATCGAATGACAGATTAGACATACGTATAAGATGTCAAAAAAAGTTAGAATTTATTTTCATCATTTACACTTTCAGAATAACAGAAAACAAAAAAATGGCGTCTGCAGAAGTTTGGGCCCCTCCACTGTATATGTCTCTGAAATATTTACAGTGGTGCTCATAAACTTCTGAGCCCGTGCTAACGTTGACTAAGAAGAGGAATAAAAGAAATCATGTCCTGCATCTTGACTAAGTTCCCTTGGCCTTTGGAATTCAAATAGCCCCCCCCCCCCCCATCATTACATCCTTCGTCCTTCAACATACCTAGAGATTGGCATGGGGTGGTTTCTGTAAAATAAGGTGACCAGACGTTCCGGTTTTCACTGTGACTGACAGACCCGAAACTGTAATGAAAGAAAGAAAAGAGTGACCACAGGCAGCCTCCAGACAGCCAGAGCCAGCGCTGCTCAGAGCGCAGAGATGTTTCAGAAAGACGTGCTTTACGATGCTAACATGACCGATTATTTACATGGAGTCTGGTGGGTTTAGCGAACGCTATTTCTGACTTTTATTAGATTAGATTAGATCATATTTATTCATCCCAGAGCGGGGAAATTACCTTGTTTCAGCAGCATTTCCTACAATAAAAGCAGAAACAAACAAGTGTGCACACAAACAAACAGACAATGAGAGCAGAGGGTAGACTGAAAGTAAAGTGGCATCATAAAAGTTATTGTAAAGTGCGGTTTCCATAGTATAAAGGTGTTTGTATGTTTTAATAAAGGATCTTAATCTTTTAACAGAAAGGTCGACCTCCTTAGAAATCCTTTCCATAATGTTGTCAGACACTTAGAATATTAATCCGAGTCTGTCAGAAGCAAAACAAGCTTGTTATGAACGTAAATACAAGCTGGACAATTGTCCCATTAACTTCCATTGTAGCTTGTTTCTCTGCTAGCGACTGCAGCGATCTCGCTTAATACTGCATCACTATCCAAGGAAAAAATCTTTCCTCAATAGTTTTTATTCTATGTGATATTTAATGAGCTGTTGCAGGAACAAGCCTGGGGGGCTCAGCCCCCAATGAGAACCGCTCTGGGTCTGGTGTCCCGGTTTTAAGTTTTAAAGAAATAAAAAAACCGACGTGTTCTAGAGGTAAATACGCTTCTGAGCTGAAAGTGTCCCTGGATTTTGTCTGAGAAATCTGGTCACCTTACCATAAATTCACCTGTCAATGCAGATCACACCAGCTGTTAGGCTAACTGAAA
This sequence comes from Etheostoma cragini, assembly GCF_013103735.1. NCBI lineage: Eukaryota > Metazoa > Chordata > Actinopteri > Perciformes > Percidae > Etheostoma > Etheostoma cragini. Next base: position 4,487 of record NW_023269281.1, read on the forward strand.
TAACACCGTGCCGATCTCTCGAGTGTCCGTGTCGGCAACGGAGAAACAAGCTATACGATGCAGGTAAACAGGACAATTGTGCAGCTTGAATTAACGCCCACAATCGTGAGAACTTTTGTGCACAGACTCTGATTATTATTCAAAGTGTCTGACAACATTATGGGATGGATCCCTACATAGATAGACCTTTAAAACCTCTTTAAGACCTTTCTGTTTCACCAGAAACAGCTCTGAGGTCGCTAGTGCTAAACCCACCAGACTCCATTTATAAAAGCTATCCTTTTAGCGCGTATAGCAACTGCTAGTAAAGCTTTAATAGTTAGTTTTTTTAAACAAAAGTTAATAACTTAGTTTAACGTAGTGTTGAAAATGTCAAAATAAGTGACAAACATTGAAAAAAGGGACAAAAACTTGAGAAAATGTTGAAAACGTTGACAAAAAGCGTCAACAATTTGCTGTTTTTCATTTTTGACGGGAAGACAACACGAGGGTTAAATGTTCTCGGTGCAAGACGCTTACTTTTTGTCTCTTAACCTCAACTGTAACGGCCTCTGGACCCAGCTCCCGGTCACTTTCTCCCGGCTAGACTTTACCGTAAAGACCAGCTGGCAGTTGCCTAATTTCCTACGAGATAATACTAACCCGTTGATCTGACCTGCGTTGATCTGAGAACGTCAATACATGTCAATAGTCCATTAAAAACATTAGTCCTGTGAGGTTATATCGCAGCCCGGGTCACAGCTGACAATCACAGCGTTCAGTCACTTCACACACCAATGCATCGGGGGGGGGGGGGGGGGGGGGG
>NW_023269282.1:0-2679 GCF_013103735.1 Etheostoma cragini
TGGGGGGGGGTCAGTGTGTGTTGTTCCCGTTGTTATTCATGTGATTTCTGTACCAGACTCGTGTTTTAACGTCAGACGTGTGGAGATCCATCGAGGACGACGAGGCTCTGAAATAAAGTCGTTAGCTAACGATTCATTTGAACTGTTTCATTACTTAATTGTTCAGTTGTTGAAGTGTAATTTACCCTTGCGGGACTAACAAATATACATTATTATTATTATTATTATTATTATTATTATTATCAATATTAATTAATTTAGCAGCTTAAATAACTGGTTAATTAAAGGCTAAATGTAGCGCTAACACTGGTTGATTAAAGGCTATTTAAAAAAAAAAATAATAACAATAAATACCAACAAAGGCAAGAAAGGAAGAAAATGGCTAGCTCTGTATGCTACAGAAGGCTAGCTGAAGGCTACCTGAAGACTACCTGAAGACTACATGAAGGCTAGCTGAAGACTACCTGAAGACTACCTGAAGACTACATGAAGGCTACCTGAAGACTACCTGAAGGCTAGCTGAAGACTACCTGAAGACTAGCTGAAGACTACCTGAAGACTACATGAAGACTACATGAAGACTACATGAAGGCTACCTGAAGACTACCTGAAGGCTAGCTGAAGACTACGTGAAGGCTACCTGAAGGCTACCTGAAGACTACCTGAAGACTACATGAAGGCTACCTGAAGACTACATGAAGACTACCTGAAGACTACCTGAAGGCTAGCTGAAGACTACGTGAAGGCTACCTGAAGGCTACCTGAAGACTACCTGAAGACTACATGAAGGCTACCTGAAGACTACCTGAAGACTACCTGAAGACTACCTGAAGACTACATGAAGACTACCTGAAGACTACCTGAAGACTACATGAAGACTACCTGAAGACTACCTGAAGACTACCTGAAGACTACCTGAAGACTACATGAAGACTACGTGAAGACTACCTGAAGACTACCTGAAGACTACCTGAAGGCTACCTGAAGACTACCTGAAGACTACATGAAGGCTACCTGAAGACTACGTGAAGACTACGTGAAGGCTACCTGAAGGCTACCTGAAGACTACGTGAAGGCTACCTGAAGACTACCTGAAGGCTAGCTGAAGACTACCTGAAGAATAGCTGAAGACTAGCTGAAGACTACCTGAAGACTACGTGAAGACTACATGAAGGCTACCTGAAGACTACCTGAAGACTACCTGAAGACTACGTGAAGACTACATGAAGGCTACCTGAAGACTACCTGAATACTACCTGAAGACTACCTGAAGACTATCTGAAGGCTAGCTGAAGACTACCTGAAGACTAGCTGAAGACTAGCTGAAGACTACCTGAAGACTACGTGAAGACTACATGAAGGCTACCTGAAGACTACCTGAAGACTACCTGAAGACTACCTGAAGACTACGTGAAGACTACATGAAGGCTACCTGAAGACTACCTGAATACTACCTGAAGACTACCTGAAGACTAGCTGAAGACTACCTGAAGACTACCTGAAGGCTACCTGAAGACTACGTGAAGAGTACATGAAGGCTACCTGAAGACTACCCTAAGACTACCTGAAGACTACCTGAAGACTACCCTAAGACTAGCTGAAGGCTACCTGAAGACTACATGAAGGCTACCTGAAGACTAACTGGAGACTACGTGAAGACTACCTGAAGACTACGTGAAGACTACATGAAGGCTCCTTGAAGACTACGTGAAGACTACATGAAGGCTACCTGAAGACTACCTGAAGACTACCTGAAGACTACCTGAAGACTACGTGAAGACTACATGAAGGCTACCTGAAGACTACCCTAAGACTACCTGAAGACTACCTGAAGACTACCCTAAGACTACCTGAAGGCTACCTGAAGAATACCTGAAGGAGATTTATAACAGGAACTCTGCACTTTAAACCCTAATAAACTGAACCCGGCAGTTAATGAGTAATTAGATGATAACGAGACTCTTCAGGTCTGACCAACCGGAAGAGGACCAACGACACAAAATAACATCCAAAACTGAACCAAATCCAAATTATTCTACCCTCACATAAAGTAATGAAAATAGTCTCTATTTTCAGCACCTGAACCACCATAGCACCAAATGATCAGATTAGTATTTAGAGTCCAGGTCAGAGGTTAGACCCCCCTTCTCCTCCAATGAGATCCTTTATCTTCAGGACTATTTCCATTGTAGATTATCTCTGAGGCATCAGAAATATGAATGAACACATGAGGAATTATGGACTTAACAACAGTCTTAACCCTTACTTAACTTAACCCCCCCCCCCCCCCCCCCCCCCCCTTTACACTGATTACTGCGTTGTACTCTTAGTCCAAGAGGTCTTCACCTGAACTGGTTTCCCAACAGTCTTGAAGGAGTTCCCAGAATGCTCAGCACTTGTCGGCCCTTTGCCTTCACTCTGCGGTCCAGGTCTCCCCAAACCATCTGGACTGGTTTCAGGTCCGGGGACTGTGGAGGAGCAGCACTCCATCACTCTCCTTCTGGGTCCAACAACCCTTACACAGCCTGGAGGAGTGTTTGGGGTCATGGTCCTGTTGGAAAAGAAATGATGGTCCAACTAAACGCAGACCGGATGGGATGGCATGCTGGTTCAGGGTGCTGTGGTAGCCGTGCTGGTTCAGGATGCTGTGGTAGCCGTGCTGGTTCAGGATGCTGTGGT
>NW_023269283.1:0-1555 GCF_013103735.1 Etheostoma cragini
CACTACTTTTAGCATGTATAGAGCAGCATATCTCCACCAGACTCCATGTAAATAATCACTACTTTTAGCATGTATAGTCGTACAGTAGCATCTCTCTCTCTCTCTCTCTCTCTTTCTTTCTTTCTTTCTTTCTTTCTCTCTCTCTCTCTCTCTCTTTCTCTCTCTCTTTCTTTCTTTCTTTCTTTCTTTCTCTCTTTCTCTCTCTCTCTCTCTCTCTCTCTCTCTCTCTCTCTCTCTCTCTCTCTCTCTCTCTCTCTCTCTCTCTCTCTCTCTCTCTTTGTTCTTTCTCTAGCTTGCTCCACCACTTAGTTATCTAATAAACAGCCTAACGTGATTCATGTCTGTCTCTAGTGGTCCCCCCGGTCCCCCCGGCCACTGATCGGGCCCCGAAGCCGTCCAAGCGCCTGGTGATCGTGGCGGACTGCACGTGGGCGAGCGACGCCGACCGTAACCACGTGTTGAAGCAGCTGTGCGAGGCGATGGCTCAAGACCGCCTGGGCAAGGCCTTCTGGATCCAGGATTACCTGATCAGCCCCCTCACGCAGACCATGGAGCAGAGCGGCGCCGATTGCTGCATCCAGTACAGGATGCACATCTCCAGACCCAGACTGGAGCGGGAGAAACCCACCAGACCGGCGAGGAGACGGCGGGACACGGAGCAACAGAAGGTGGAGGAGGTGTGTTCAGGTGCATTCTGGGCGTGCTGGTCTTACAGGGAGGTGTGTTCAGGTGCATTCTGGGCGTGCTGGTCTTACAGGGAGGTGTGTTCAGGTGCATTCTGGGCGTGCTGGTCTTACAGGGAGGTGTGTTCAGGTGCATTCTGGGTGTGCTGGCCAATTTGGACACACACTATGCTTGTTACACACACTGTTTGTTACACACACAGGGACACACACACTATGCTTGTTACACACACAGGGACACACTATGCTTGTTACACACACAGGGACACACACACGCACAGGGACACACACTATGCTTGTTACACACACAGGGACACACACACACACTATGCTTGTTACCCACTCAGGGACACACACTATACTTGTTAAAATGTCCCTTTATATTTACCTTGCAGCCGGATGAGATGGAGGCGGAGCCTCCAGAGGACTGGCAGCGGGAGGTGGAGGAGGAGGAGGAAGAGGAAGAGGCGGAGGAGGAGGAGGAAGAGGAAGGGGCGGAGGAGGAGGAAGGGGCGGAGCCTCCAGAAGACTGGCAGCGAGAAGTGGAGGAAGACGACTTGGTGGAGGAAGAGGAGGTGGAGCCAACAGGTCCCCAGGTGCATGATGAGAGAGAAAGTAGCAGGACGGAGATGAGGAATAGGAAGATGATGATGGTGAGGATGGGTCTGCCGTTCCTCACTGGAGTCTCCCCAACCGGCTTCCTCTCAGCCAATAGGAAGCAGCCGGGAGGAACAGACCACCTGGTCCAGGTGAGGACCACACTAACTAACTCTACACACACTAAAAGTAGTGGTTTATTTACATGGAGTCTGGTGGAGATATGCTGCTCTATACACGCTAAAAGCAGTGGTTATTTACATGGAGTCTGGTGG
>NW_023269284.1:0-2459 GCF_013103735.1 Etheostoma cragini
CAAGGCAGCTTTATTTGTATAGCACATTTCAGCAACAGGGCAATTCAAAGTGCTTTACATAAAATTAGTTAAACAGATAAAACACATGAATAGACAGTTAAAAACAAAATAGGAGTGACTTTCTCTGACTTTCTCTGTATTAATTATCTGATGTATCAATGACATCGTATCAAGGATTACTGTACGGACATTCCCAAATCAGAAGAAGAATCTGTATTTAACAGGGACAGCAATGCCACAACATGAGCCACTAGATGGCAGAATGGTACTATGCAACAACAGTTTTTCAGTTTTTAAAGAGGTGCAGTTGAATACACCATTACTTTGAGGATTTGTTTGGAGCCGACATGCTTTACCTTCGCTATTAGTTTCAAGATAGTGAGCTACACGCTGAAAATGTCAAGTTCTCAAAGGATTAAGATGGTTCAACAAGGAAGGCCTTCATGGTTCTTTTGTGGAATTATTGGAGAGATTTAAAAAGAATGTTTACAGCATTTCCTCTCCAACTGGGACATTTTGGGTCAGATTGGTGGGATTGCTGTGGACAAAGTACACACAGAGATACACTGGTACTTTTAACCACGTATCAGCTAATTTAAATAGCTCATGTTACTGTATGGTGTGAACAGTTAACCTAATATAATATCATACTGTATGTGATGTTTTCTTTTGCGGGGTGCAAATGTTCTAGCAAAACAAGTTCCTTCCTGAGACTATTTAGCAGAGTCACCGTCTCTGCGTCCGGAGTTTAGCCCCGACCATTGTAATTGGTTTAAAAAAAAGTCAACAACTCACCCTCCTATCCCAGCATACATATGTGGTGTATCCAGACCTTACTCCACAGCGCTGTGGACATAGGTCTGGCAAATCGAGACTAATTAAAAAAAATGGCAGACTGGCCATTGGAGGTTCAGGAGATTTCCTAAAACAGCCGGTCCATCCCAGGCCAAACCGGCCGTCATCTCAATTTTGGGTTTCAGAAAAGAATATGCATTTATTACGCTATTATAACAATAACGTCCTAAACTCATTATTATATGCTGATAATGATAGTCTATAACAAGTTTAAAAGTCTTTAATTTTGTATGTAAATACAGTATGAAACATATTTAAGTGTATTTTTATTGCTATTGTTATTAGTTAAGTCAAGTCATGGTGGTGATGAGGAGGAAAATGATGAAGAGGAGGACAGGCAGGAGGAACCAGCACGGATACAGTGGAAGGTACAAGTCCAGTGTGCAGGACTGTATAACGTAGCGTTGGCTTGTTTTGGTCTCTTTTTGTATTGTTATTATTACTATTATTAAAATGACATCCAAAAAAGGTTTTATGTGTGCTCTTCACATGCTCTCATGAAAGGCCGCTCCATCCCAAAGTCCCGGGACGAATTTCTGTCCCAGTACATCCCTGAAAACCACCATTGTCCCTGTCCTGTCTGCAATCAGACCAAAGCCCTCCTTCCTCCACAGGGCTGCACAGGAAGGTCTGACTAGTCCACACCACATTCTGGGATGGGAGAATGTTCTCTGTTTTTTTGGCATTTCTTTAAACCAATCACAATCGTCTTTGGTGGTGCTAATCTGTCTGGTGGTTCTGGTCCTGGTATCACTGGGCATCAGATTAGCATCATGTTATGTCAAACCTAGACAATAAAGCTATGAGAGAGTCAGATAATAACAAAGTTCATTTATAAATGATTACCTTCCATCAACAGCTGTTCCCTCTTTAAAGTTAAAAGGACGATCCATAGACCGGTCACTCTTCATGGACACACAGCTGGGTCCAGGTCCTGGTTCAGGTCTTTGCTGCAGACTTATACAAAGGGACAAATATTAACCAGATACATTAATGAATTTGCCCTGTTTTATTATTATAACAATAATGATATATCAGTCTTATTTTGAGAGTTGAGCGTCAGGATGAATATTATAAATGGATCTGTCTCAGAGTAGACCACGTTGTGAACATGTAACTTCTCTTAGTGCTGCACTCTGAACCAGAAGCTCACGTCACTTTGACTCAACATGAGTCTGATGACTTTAGACTCAAGTTCACTAAATCAAAACCTCAACAACAAGGACTTGTTTCACTTGGACTTGATATCCTTCCAGAGCCCAAAGATTATTTATGATAGGCATTATGTTTTTAAATGAATCAACTCATGTTCCTGAAAACAGACTTTCAGCCGTGGTAAGAAAGGTGTTTGGCAGTTCAGAGCTGGCTGGTGGTCCTGGTCCTGGTCTCATTGGGCATCCGATCAAAACCACATCATATGGCATCACCAAACCCCGACTATGAAGCTCTGAGAGAGTCAGGTAATAACAAAGTTCACTTCTAAATTCTTACCTTCCATCAGCAGCTCGTCCATCTTTAAAGATAATATAACGACCCATAGACCGGTCACTCTTCATGGACACACAGCTGGGTCCAGGTCCAGGTTTCTGCTGCTGCATCCTGAT
>NW_023269285.1:0-2153 GCF_013103735.1 Etheostoma cragini
AACATAGAAGTCATAGTATACTATGTCGAGAAAATTCATAAAAAGTCATAGTATATTAAGTTGAAAATATTCATAAAAAGTCATTGTATAACAAGTCGAAAAAAGTCATAGTATAGTATGTCGAAAAGTCATAAATCAGAGTATAGTATGTCGAATATTCATGAAACGTCATATTATAGTATGTCGAAAATATTCATAAAAAGGCATAGTATTGTATGTTTAAAAAACATAAAAATCATAGTATAGTATGCCGAAAAAATTAATAAAAAAACTCATAGTATAGTATGTTGAAAATATTTTAAAAAACCTAAAGTATAATATGTCGTAAAAACATAATAGTCATAGTATAGTATGTCGAAAAAATTAATAAAATAAGTCATAGTATAGTATGTCGAAAAAACATAAGTCATAGTATAGTGTGTTGAAAAGTCATAAATCAGAGTATAGTATGTCAAAAATATTCATAAAAAGTCATAGTATAGTATGTCAAAAATATTCATAAAAAGTCATAGTATAGTATGTCGAAAAAATTCATAAAAACTAACGTATAGTATGTCAAAAAACATAAAAGTCATAGTATAGCATGTCGAAAATTCATAAAAGTCATAGAATAGTATGTCAAAAAACATAAAAGTTGTAGTATAGTATGTCAAAAAAATCATAAAAACTAACGTATAGTATGTTGAAAAAACATTAAAGTCATAGTATAGTATGTTGAATATTCATAAAACGTCATAGTATAATATATTGAATATTCATAAAAAGTCATAGTATAATAAGTATGTCGATAAAGTCATAAAATGTCATAAAAAGACATAGTATTGTATATCAAAAAAACATAAAAGTCATAGTATAGTATGTCGAAAATTCATCAAAGTCATAGTATAGTATGTCGAAAATATACATAAAAAGTCATAATATATTAAGTCGAAAATATTCATAAAAAGTCAAAGTATAATATGTTGTAAAAACATAAAAGTCATAGTATGGTATGTTGAAAAATGTATAAAAAAAAGTCATAGTATAGTATGTGGAAAAAAGTAATAAAAAAGTCATAGTATAGTATGTCAAAAAACATAAAAAGTCATAGTAAGGTATGTCAAAAACTCATAAAAACTCATAGTATAATATGTCGAAAAACAAAGTCATGAAAACTCATAGTATAGTATGTCGAAAAACTAAAAGTCATAAAAAGTTATGGTATAATATGTCGTAAAAAGTTACGTTATCATAGTATAGTATGTCAAAAAAATTAGTAAAAAAAGTCAAAGTATAGTATGTCGAAAATATTCATAAAAAGTCAAAGTATAATATGTTGTAAAAACATAAAAGTCATAGTATAGTTTGTTGAATATTCGTAAAAAGTTATAGTATAGTATGTCGAAAAAATTAGTAAAAAAACTCAAAGTATAGTATGTCGAAAAAAAGTCATAGTATAGTATGTCGAAAAAATTAGTAAAAAAAGTCAAAGTATAGTATGTCGAAAAAAAGTCATAGTATAGTATGTCGAAAGACATAAAAGTCATAGTATAGCATGTCGAAAAAAAGTTATAGTATAGTATGTCGAAAAAATTAGTTAAAAAAGTCATAGTATAGTATGTTGAAAAGTCATAAAAAGTCATAGTAAAGTATGTCAAAATATTTATAAAAAGTCATAGTATAGTATATCGAAAAAACATAAGTCATAGTATAGTATGTCAAAAAACTTAAGTCATAAAAAGATATAGTATAGTATGTCAAAAATATTCATAAAAAGTCATAGAATAGCATGTCGAAAATTCATAAGTCATAGCATGTCGAAAAAACAAAAGTCATAGGATAGTATGTCGAAAATATTCATAAAAACGTCATAGTATAGCATGTTGAAAAACAAAAAAACTCATAGTATAGTATGTCGAAAACTCATAAAAACTCATAGTATAGTAGGTCGAGAAGATTAATAAAAAAAGTCAAAGTATAGTATGTTGAATATTCGTAAAAAGTCATAGTATATAGTATGTCGAGAAAAATAATAAAAAAGTCATAGTATAGGATGTCGAAAAAAATAATAAAAAAAGTCATAGTATAGCATGTCTAAAAAATTTATAAAAAAAGTCAAAGTATAGTATGTCGCAAAAAAGTCATAGTATAGTATGTCGAAAAAACATAAAAGT
>NW_023269286.1:0-502 GCF_013103735.1 Etheostoma cragini
TTCAGAATGTGCACTATGACAAGTGATGGATAACATTACATCATTTGACTTTGTATTTTTGTCCCCAGGTCAAAATAGCTCTGGTTTGTACTCTATGCAAAGCACAGAGTACAAATTATCCGCCAATTCACATTCATTTAATCTTTCTGCTAATTCCGTTTCCTTTCCTTCACCCAAAGACAACAGTTCACTGCATCAAATGCAACTAACTAAATTACACTCATTCCATTAACAATAAAAATTAAACTGGCTCTCAACAATGTGAGACAGATGGACTGACCTACACTGGCTAAATAAAGTCCATCACATTGTTTAGTAGAATGGCCACATGGGGATTCACCGTTGTTGCCTTTTTCCACCACCTTCCCCTGGCTGGTCTTTCTTCTCCTCTCAGGATTAATCCCATTAAGGCGCCTAAAATGTTATAGAGAAAGTATATAAGATATTAGGTATGGTAAGTAAAGATCATTTGCATTTAATATGGAACCCTATAACAGTAATT
>NW_023269286.1:707-1013 GCF_013103735.1 Etheostoma cragini
TATTTGGGAAAAGGACAAATTGGTCAATGAGAGCACAACAGAGAGTGACATGGCCGGTTTGAACAGCCCCATTCCTTAGTTAAGATAGGTGCCAAAAGGAAGCAGGGTATGCTTTAATGTGCAGGAGATAGGTACAACAACCTTAAAAGTTAATATTCCAGCATGGCTTATAAAAAAATGACACTTCAATATTTCTGATCAGAGCTTGGAAGATGGGTAACATACTAGAACAACATTTCTGGCACAAAACTTACCTTTGAACAAACTCCAGTGTCCTTGCAGCTTCTTCTTGGTATAGTAGATTGA
>NW_023269286.1:1096-1758 GCF_013103735.1 Etheostoma cragini
TCCATCACCAGCAACTGATGCAGACAACAGAAATATGGGTATAAGGGCCTTATATGAGGATATGAAGTTCACAGAAAAGCCACCACATTTAGATAGTTTTGTTTTTTTGTTTAACTGATGTTTTCGGTCAATGAGTGTCTACAACTTGAGATAGAAAAGAATGAGAGAACTACAAACATGACAGACAATGATACAACTACGTTTTAGCTTTTTGCATTAACCTGCATAACAAGCTTCTCCCTATAAACTCCCATGAATCGTTTTACTTGAAATATTAAAACAAATGGTAAAATTAGTGGAGTAGTAGCATGGAGTAGGCCTAACTATGCTAGAGAGCGGCACGTACTTTTGACTCAATCTTTCGTTTAAAAACAGTCAAAAAAATGGTAATCCAACACAAAATCACATTAGCATTATGATGACTTTTGCAAGATTATTTTTACCTTGTTAAGAAACCCTTGGAGACAGGATGGGTGAGGGTGTGCTGCGCGTTGACGAGAGAGCGGTGAGGAAGCAGCCGGTGAAACATGTGGTCCATCCAGTTTGTTCAGCTTAAGAGTCCGGATGAAAACAAATGAATTCTACATCTTCTTGTTATTGTGTCCTTGATCTTAAATAAAAACACTGATGTGTAGGCCTATTTTTAATTTAATTAAATTTTT
>NW_023269287.1:0-2457 GCF_013103735.1 Etheostoma cragini
GCTGACCTTTGACCCTGTGTCCAGGTCTAGTTGCTTAACTTTGAACCTGTGTCCAGGTCTAACTGCTGAACTTTAACCTTGTGTGCAGGTCTAGCTGCTGACCTTTGACCCTTTGTCCAGGCCTAGCTGCTGACCTTTGACCCTGTGTGCAGGTCTAGTTGCTTAACTTTGAACCTGTGTCCTGGCCTACTGCTGACCTTTAACCCTGTGTGCAGGTCTAGCTGCTGACCTTTGAACCTGTGTGCAGGTCTAGTTGCTGACCTTTGACCCTGTGTGCAGGTCTAGCTGCTGACCTTTGACCCTTTGTCCAGGCCTAGCTGCTGACCTTTGACCCTGTGTGCAGGTGAGGCAGCTGCAGGAGGACGCTGTGCGCCTGCAGTCGTCCTATGCCGGGGACAAGGCGGAGGACATCCAGCGGCGGGAGGGGGACGTGCTGGAGGCCTGGAGGACGCTGCTGGACGCCTGTGACGGGCGCCGGCTCCGCCTCCTCGACACCGGGGACAAGTTCAGGTTCTTCAGCCTGGTCCGGGACCTGATGCTGTGGATGGAGGACGTGATCCGGCTCATCGAGACCCAGGAGAACCCCAGGTACCGAGTCCACCGCTGAGTCCACCGAGCACCAACGTCTCCTCTTTATATTCAGTCCTCATTTATTTATTTATTTATTTCACTTTTGAATTCTTTCGACATTTGAAATTATTTGTGTTTTTATCCATTTTATTGTTTGGTAGAAACTAGAAGAAACTCTAAAATATTCACATGTAACATGATGACATCACACAAGTTACACCGCTCATTCATAAAAAAATAGTTATTCTGCAGCTGTAGATACAAGCTGATCAACGGAGTGTGTCTCTCCCTCTCTCTCTCTCTCTCTCTCTGTGTGTGTGTCTCTCTGTGTGTGTCTGTGTGTGTGTCTCCAGAGACGTGTCCTCAGTGGAGCTGCTGATGAACAACCACCAGGGCATCAAGGCCGAGATCGACGCCCGGAACGACAGCTTCACGTCCTGCATCGAGCTGGGGAAGGCCCTGCTGGCCCGGAAGCACTACGCCTCCCCCGAGGTCAGGACCAGGGTCCTGGGGGGGGGGGGGGGGGGGGGGGGGGGGAGGAGGGTGTGTGTGTGTGTGTGTGTGTGTTGTGCAGCAGTGTAACCGGTTGTGTTTCCAGATTAAGGAGAAGCTGCTGCAGCTGACGGACAAGAGGAAGGACATGATCGACAAGTGGGAGGACCGCTGGGAGTGGCTGCGACTCAGTAAGACCCCCGTGCTCATTCAGTAGGGTCAGGGGTCAGGGGTCTGGGGTCAGAGGTCAGGGGTCAGAGGTCAGGGGTCAGAGGTCAGGGGTCTGAGGTCTGGGGTCAGGGGTCAGCGGTCTGAGGTCTAGGGTCAGGGGTCAGAGGTCTGGGGTCAGCGGTCTGGGGTCAGGGGTCAGAGGTCACTGCAACCAAAGGCCTGTGCTATGAAACACACTGACCAGCTAGGTTGACCCTCCTCCTCTAACAGGTCTGCCGGTCTACGGGGGTCATCCTCCTCTAACAGGTCTGCCGGTCTATGGGGGTCATCCTCCTCTAACAGGTCTGCCGGTCTATGGGGGTCATCCTCCTCTAACAGGTCTGCCGGTCTACGGGGGTCATCCTCCTCTAACAGGTCTGCCGGTCTATGGGGGTCATTTCCTTCAGTTTTACAGTTATTTTTGGACTTTATGGTCATTAAACCTAATTTATAGGAAATTATACCTAATGTTTGAGTTAGAAAAGCAGAAATTAGGAATAATTAAGACTAAAATGAAAGGAATGGATGTTGATGATAATCACAGACTGGAATATGTCAACTTTTACTCAATACTATTTATATTAATACCAATACTACTTTATATATATATACATGTAATACTATTACTATTTATATTTAATACCTATACTACTTTATATATACATACGTATAATACTACTACTATTTATATTAATACCAATACTACTTTATATATACATACATATAATACTAATACTGCTTATATTTAATACCAATACTACTTTATATATACATACATTTAATACTACTACTATTTATATTAATACCAATACTACTTTATATATACATACATATAATACTACTACTACTGTTTCAAAAACACTTCACTTTGTTTTATAATGCTATAAAATTGAATCAGACCCAAAATTAATGAAAGTAGAGACTCAGTAAGTGTCTCTGTCCCCTCAGTAAGTGTCTCTGTCCCCCCTCAGTAAGTGTCTCTGTCCCCTCAGTAAGTGTCTCTGTCCCCTCAGTAAGTGTCTCTGTCCCCTCAGTAAGTGTCTATGTCCCCCCTCAGTAAGTGTCTCTGTCCCCTCAGTAAGTGTCTATGTCCCCCCTCAGTAAGTGTCTCTGTCCCCCCTCAGTAAGTGTCTCTGTCCCCTCAGTAAGTGTCTATGTCCCCCCTCAGTAAGTGTCTCTGTCCCC
>NW_023269288.1:0-1418 GCF_013103735.1 Etheostoma cragini
ATACGATAGTACATCGAAAAAAGTCATAGGATAGTACAACGAAAAAAGTCATACGATAGTACATCGAAAAAAGTCATACGATAGTACATCGAAAAAAGTCATAGGATAGTACATCGAAAAAAGTCATAGGATAGTACATTGAAAAAAGTCATAGTAATACATTAAAAAAAGTCATAGTATAGTCCATCGAAAAAAAGTCATAGTAATACATTAAAAAAAGTCATAGTATAGTACATCGAAAAAAGTCATAGTATAGTACATCGGAAAAAAGTCATATTATAGTACATCGAAAAGAGTCAAAAAAGTCATAGTATAGTACATCGAAAAAAGTCATAGGATAGTACATCGAAAAAAGTCATAGGATAGTAAATCGAAAAAAAGTCATAGTATAGTACATCGATAAAAAGTCATAGTATAGTACATCGAAAAAAGTCATAGGATAGTACATCGAAAAATGTAACAAAAGTCATAGGATAGTACATCGAAAAAAGTCATAGTATAGTCCATCGAAAAAAAGTCATAGTAATACATTAAAAAAAGTCATAGTATAGTACATCAAAAAAGGTCATAGGATAGTACATCAAAAAAAGTCATAGTATAGTACATCAAAAAAGGTCATAGGATAGTACATCAAAAAAAGTCATAGTATAGTACATCGAAAAAAAGTCATAGTATAGTACATCGGAAAAAAGTCATAGGATAGTACATCGAAAAAAGTCAAAAAAGTCATAGGATAGTACATCGAAAAAAGTCATAGTATAGTCCATCGAAAAAAAGTCATAGTATAGTACATCAAAAAAGGTCATAGGATAGTACATCAAAAAAAGTCATAGTAATACATTAAAAAAAGTCATAGTATAGTACATAAAAAAAGTCATAGTATAGTACATCAAAAAAAGTCATAGTATAGTCCATCGAAAAAAAGTCATAGTAATACATTAAAAAAAGTCATAGTATAGTACATCGGAAAAAAGTCATAGGATAGTATATCGACAAAAGTCATAGGATAGTACATCGAAAAAAGTCATAGTATAGTACATCGACAAAAGTCATAGTATAGTACATCGAAAAAAGTCATAGTATAGTCCATTGAAAAAAAGTCATAGTATAGTACATCGAAAAAAGTCATAGTATAGAACATCGGAAAAAAGTCATAGGATAGTACATCGAAAAAAGTCATAGGATAGTACATCGAAAAAAGTCATAGTATAGTCCATCGAAAAAAAGTTATAGTAATACATTGAAAAAGTCATAGTATAGTACATCGAAAAAAGTCATAGGATAGTACATCAAAAAAAGTCATAGTATAGTCCATCGAAAAAAAGTCATATTAATACATTAAAAAAAGTCATAGTATAGTACATCGAAAAAAGTCATAGTATAGTACATCGAAAAAAGTCATAGGATAGTACATCGAA
>NW_023269289.1:0-180 GCF_013103735.1 Etheostoma cragini
CAGATCCAGCCGGGGACAGGTCGCCAAAATCGGGGACTGTCCCCGGAAACCGGGGACGTCTGGTCACCCTAATCTACTGGTACATTATAACACCTATAAAGAGAGACTTCGCATTTATAATTTGGAACTGAGGACTGCAAGAAGGTCCTTCTTCTCTGATATTATCTCTAAAAACAATAA
>NW_023269289.1:190-328 GCF_013103735.1 Etheostoma cragini
GCTTTGTTTGCTACTGTTGATAGATTAACAAACCCTCCAGTACCAGAAGCATCTGAACTTTTATCTACCAAGGCCTGCAATGACTTTGCCTCCTTCTGCCAAGACAAAATTCAGAAGATTAGACAAACAGTCAGTGCC
>NW_023269289.1:338-576 GCF_013103735.1 Etheostoma cragini
GTACAGGATATGTGTTGTCACAGTGTTCAAGCAAAACTATTTCCAAAATGACAGAATTTCACACGATCAACCATACAAACCTGGAGGACATTATACCACATCTGAAATCCTCCTCCTGTTGCCTTGATATTCTGCCAGCGGGAAATTTCAAAAATGTTTCCAATTGTTTGACTTCTGATCTTCTAAAGATTGTGAACACATCTCTTCTTTCGGGTATCTTTCCACAGGCCCTGAAAAC
>NW_023269289.1:586-780 GCF_013103735.1 Etheostoma cragini
AAGCCACTCTTAAAAAAGAACAACCTAGAAAAGTCATTAATGAGCAACTATAGGCCAATGTCAAATCTTCCGTTTTAAAGTAAAATCATTGAAAAAGCAGATTTTCCACAACTCAACCACTTCTTGTCACTAGGCAACAGTTTTGATACCTTTCAGTTGGGTTTCCGACCACACCACAGCACTGAAACGGCTCT
>NW_023269289.1:790-941 GCF_013103735.1 Etheostoma cragini
TTTAATGACATCCACCTTAACACAGATAGTGGCAAAACTTGATCTCAGTGCTGCATTTGACACGGTCGACCACGACGTATTACTAGACCGATTGGAAAACTGAGTTGGCCTTTCTGGCTCAGTACTAAACTGGTTTGAATCCTACTTACAG
>NW_023269289.1:951-1314 GCF_013103735.1 Etheostoma cragini
ACTTTGTGTCAATAGGTAATTATACATCTGAACATACAAATATGACGTACAGAGTTCCCCAAGGCTCCATATTGGGGCCTCTTCTGTTTAACATCTACATGCTTCCACTAGCCCAGATTATGGAAAACAACAAAATAAGCTACCATAGTTAAGCGGACGACACACAAATTTACATAACCTTATTGCCAGGGGACTACAGTCCAGTACAAAAACTGACTAAGTGCATTGAACAAATTAACGACTGGAAATGCCAGCACTTTCAGAAATTAAATGAAGGAAAAACTTAGGTGGTTGTTTTTGGAGCAAAAGAGGAATGATTAAAAGTCTGCGCTCAGCTTCAAACAACAATGTTAAAAACAACAG
>NW_023269289.1:1382-1559 GCF_013103735.1 Etheostoma cragini
GCCACATTAAGACAATTACAAAGTCAGCCTATTATCACCTTAAGAACATATCAAGGGTTAAAGGACTTATGTGTCAACGGGATTTGGAGAAACTTGTCCATGCTTTCATATTCAGTAGACTTGACTACTGTAACAGGGTCTTTACAGGTCTCACTAAAAAATCAATCAGACAGCTGC
>NW_023269289.1:1569-1798 GCF_013103735.1 Etheostoma cragini
GAATGCTGCTGCTCGGGTCCTCACTAAGACCAAGAGACTGAAGTTCTGAAGTCTTTACACTGGCTTCCTGTACCTCAAAGAATTGATGTCAAAGTACTTTTGCTAGTTTATAAATCACTAAATGGTTTAGGACCAAAATACATTTCTGGTATGCTACTACACTATGAACCACCCAGACCTCTCAGGTAATCTGGGACAGGTCTACTTTCTGTCCCCAGAGTCAGAACTA
>NW_023269290.1:0-1550 GCF_013103735.1 Etheostoma cragini
AAAAATATGATAGTATAGTTTGTCGAAAAAACATGCTAAAGTCATATTATAGTATGTCAAAAAAAAAGTTATAGCATAGTTTGTCCAAAAAAAATCACAGTATAGTATGTCGAAAAAACATGCAAAAGTCATAGTATAGTATGTCGAAAAACGTCATAGTATAGTATGTCGAAAAAAGTAAAAAAGTCATAGTATAGTATGTCAAAAAAATACAAAAAGTCATAGTATAGCATGTTGAAAAAACATGATAAACTCATAGTATAGTATGACAAAAAATATAGTATAGTATATCGAAAAAAGTCATAGTATAGTATGTCAAAAAAAGTCATAGTATAGTATGTCAAAAAACATGCAAAAGTCATAGTATAAGATGTAAAAAAACGTCATAGTATAGCATGTTGAAAAAACATGATAAACTCATAGTATAGTATGACAAAAAATATCACAGTATAGTATATCGAAAAAAGTCATAGTATAGTATGTCAAAAAACATTCAAAAGTCATAGTATAGTATGTCAAAAAATATCATAGTATAGTATATCGAAAAAAGTCATAGTATAGTATGTCAAAAAACATGCAAAAGTCATAGTATAGTATGTCAAAAAATATCATAGTATAGTATGTCGAAAAAATAAAAAAAGTCATAGTATAGCATGTTGAAAAAACATGCAAAAGTCATAGTATAGTATGTCAAAAAAAGTCATAGTATAGCATGTTGAAAAAACATGCAAAACTCATAGTAAAGTATGTCGAATAACGTTATATTACAGTTTGTCAAAAAAGTCAGTATAGTACGGCGACAAAAGTCGTATTATAGTATGTCGAAAAAACATGCAAAAGTCATATATAGTATGTCAAAAAAACATGAAATAATTATAGTGTAGTTTGTCAAAAAATATCATAGTATAGTATGTCAAAAAAAGTCATAGTATAGTATGTCAAAAAAAGTCATAGTATAGTTTGTCGAAAAAACATGCAAAAGTCATATATAGTATGTCAAAAAAAGTCATAGTATAGTATGTCGAACAAACATGCAAAAGTCATGGTATAGTATGTCAAAAAACATGCTAAAGTCATATTATAGTATGTCAAAAAAAGTCATAGTATAGCATGTCGAAAAAACATGCAAAAGTCATATATAGTATGTAAAAAAAGTCATAGTATAGTATGTCGAAAAAAGTCATAGTATAGTATGTCGAAAAAACATGCAAAAGTCATATATAGTATGTAAAAAAAGTCATAGTATAGTATGTCGAAAAAACATGCAAAAGTCATAGTATAGTATGTCAAAAAAAGTCATAGTATAGCATGTTGAAAAAAACATGATAAACTCATAGTATAGTATGACAAAAAATATCATAGTATAGTATATCGAAAAAAGTCATAGTATAGTATGTCAAAAAAACATGCAAAAGTCATAGTATAGTATGTCAAAAAAAGTCATAGTATAGTATGTCGAAAAAATACAAAAGGTCATAGTATAGCATGTTGAAAAAACATGCAAAACTCTTAGTATAGTATGTCGAAAAATATCATAGTATAGTATGTCG
>NW_023269291.1:0-1466 GCF_013103735.1 Etheostoma cragini
CCCTATGTTAAAATACAGGGGCATAAGTATACACCCCCTATGTTAAAATACAGGGGCATAAGTATACACCCCCTATGTCAAAATACAGGGGACATAAGTATAAACTACCCTATGTTAAAATACAGGGGCATAAGTATACCCCCCAGGACAGGGCAGGACCCCCGGGGGGGGGGGACTGGTTGTGGACTCACCTTCTCTGCAGGTGAGGCGGCGGGCGGCATCGAACCCTGTCCCTCTGAGTCCTCCAGCCAGTTCCTCCGGGCCAGCTCCTCCCACTCAGCCTGCATCTTATCCCAGAACTCTGTGTCCGACTGAAACACAGACACACAACCCTGAAATGCACCCTGGGAGTTGTAGTTCTCTCACAGTCTTCATGTTAAAACCAGGCCGAGACCCTGCCGAGATCATACGAATCTGCAGGTTTCCCGGAGAGAGAGACAGAGAAGAGACGGAGGGACGGAGGAGACAGTCAGCTGTTCCCCAAACTCATGTGGCAGAGATAGAGGCAGTGATGTTTTCTGTTTCCTGAACAGGACTCTCACCCCGCCCTGATCGCTGTCACATGACAGCCACCGCAGCGGGACACAGGGGGCAGGGGTCTTCAAACTTTTTAATTCAAGGACCCCTTAAATAAAAAAGAGAGGGACCCTACTGCATAATATAATTGAATATAATTAATAATAATTCTGAGGACCCCTGCATTGAAACGGAGGACCCCCAGTTGAAGATCTAAAGAGCATGACTAATAACTAAAGTGTGCTGTGTTTCTCGGAGGATTTTAACACCTGCAGATAGATCCGGCACCTTTTAGATCAGCTTTTAATCAGACGAAGCGCTGTGATTGGTTCACTGAGCAGAGCTGATGGGATTGAAGACCAATCAAATTAATCTGCACTTCAATCACAGAGCTGTTAGATCACATCACCCCCCGACTGGCTCAAGATCAACATATGAACATATGAACTGCCCCGAGCCGCCGTGAACTGCACCGAAGTACCCTGAATTGCTATCAACCGCCCCCCCCGAACTGGCCCGAAATTTGCATGCGTGTGTGTGTGTGTGTGTGTGTGTGTGTGTACCTCCACAGCAGCCTTTGCTCTGACAAACTCGTCCTCCAGAGACTCTTTGCTCGCTAGAAGGGAACGAGCTCGTCTGGGCTGTCTGGACGCCGCACAATCCTGAAAACACACACACGCACGCACACACACGCACACACACACACACACACACACACACACACACACACACAGAGGTCAGTGTGACAGTAAAGACAAAACAACAAACAAAACTTTGAAGGTTTTCAAAGTCATTTTTAAGGAGACACCCCCTCCCTCTCTGATGTATCTCAGCAGCAGATGTGTAGTAACTCTGATATATACTGTATATATACACACATATATATATATATATATATATATACACTCACCGGCCACTTTATTAGGTACACCTGTCCAACTGCTCGTTAA
>NW_023269292.1:0-1928 GCF_013103735.1 Etheostoma cragini
ACCAGAGGACGCTCTACAACGTCCCTGTTAGTGATGGCGTTGCATAGTCTGTCCACCAGAGGACGCTCTACAACGTCAAAAAAAGCAACATTGAAAAACCAACAATAATGTGGAAAAAAAATGGTTTTCATGGTTGACAGGGAAGACAACACGAGTTAAAGACAATAATGTAATAATTGTTAGAGGCCTAGTGCCAGAGTTGTCTCCGAAACTCACTTTATGAAATCACAACTCCAAACAAATGGTTTTACCTCCAGTGATTAGAGACTTTTTTTAGCGGCTGGCCTTTAGGCCGCTCTCCCGCTCAGTAATCACCGTCAGACTACAGAGCAAGAGAGCAGCGAGATCAGGAGAATACTAAGTGTTTACACACACAAACACACACACACACACACACACACACACACACACACACACACACACACACACCAGCAGCAGCAAAGGTCAGTGTATGTATAATGCAACACAGTCAAGTCGTCCCGTCTCACGAGACCCTTCAACATGAAACTTTTTTTAAAGGAGAGTTCCGGATTATTTTTACGTCAGTCTTGCTCGCTATGAATACGCGTGTAGTTTCAAGTCATGCACAGAGTATTTACGGCTACGTGTTCGAGCTTCCACTGAGCTAATACTGCAGTTAACAGGGCCCTAGCCTTCTCTAACACTAGCATAGCCTTCTCTAACACTAGCATAGCCTTCTCTAACACAAGCATAGCCTTCTCTAACACTAGCATAGCCTTCTCTAACACTAGCATAGCCTTCTCTAACACTAGCCTACTCTAACACTAGCATAGCCTTCTCTAACACTAGCATAGCCTTCTCTAACACTAGCATAGCCTTCTCTAACACTAGCCTAGCCTTCTCTAACACTAGCCTTTTCTAACAATAGCCTAGCCTTCTATAACCCTAGCATAGCCTTCTCTAACACTAGCATAGCCTTCTCTAACACTAGCATAGCCTTCTCTAACACTAGCCTTTTCTAACAATAGCCTAGCCTTCTATAACCCTAGCATAGCCTTCTCTAACACTAGCATAGCCTTCTCTAACACTAACCTTCAACACTAGCCTAGCCTTCTCTAACACTAGCATAGCCTTCTCTAACAATAGCGTAGCCTTCTCTAACACAAGCATAGCCTTCTCTAACACTAGCCTAGCCTTCTCTAACACTAGCCTAACCTTCTCTAACCCTAGCCTAGCCTTCTCTAACACTAGCCTTCTCTAACACTAGCCTAACCTTCTCTAACCCTAGCCTAGCCTTCTCTAACAATAGCCTAGCCTTCTCTAACCCTAGCCTAGCCTCGTCTAACACTAGCCTTCTCTAACCCTAGCCTAGCCTTCTCTAACCCTAGCCTAGCCTTCTCTAACAATAGCCTAGCCTTCTCTAACCCTAGCCTAGCCTTCTCTAACCCTAGCCTTCTCTAACCCTAGCCTTCTCTAACACTAGCCTTGTCTAACACTAGCCTAGTCTTCTCTAACCCTAGCATAGCCTTCTCTAACACTAGCTTAGCCTTCTCTAACACTAGCATAGCCTTCTCTAACACTAGCATAGCCTTCTCGAACACTAGCCTAGCCTTCTCGAACACTAGCCTAGCCTTCTCTAACACTAGCCTAGCCTTCTCTAACGCTAGCCTAGCCTTCTCTAACACTAGCCTTCTCTATTGCTAGCCTAGCCTTCTCTAACGCTAGCCTAGCATTCTGTAACGCTGAGATTGCCTGGTTTCCGTGTGTTGGAAAAGCTAAAGCAGATTATACATGAGTGTTTCTTTGTGATGGACTTTTAATTTTAATTTTATATATTTAAGGAACAAAGAGTGACTGAAAAAAAAGATTCAAGACAAAACTTGCTAAAGAAGTTGAAATCAGTAGATCTCAGGAAAGCCATGGGTGCTACACATTGGTGGTGTTAGAGAGGTGTGTGTGTGTGTGTG
>NW_023269293.1:0-1107 GCF_013103735.1 Etheostoma cragini
GAGCTGGACTCTAAATGAATGGGAGTCTATGGAGCTAGACTCTAAATGAATGGGAGTCTATGGAGCTGGACTCTAAATTAATGGGAGTCTATGTCATTGATCAGCTAACATGATGTCATGATGGACTAAACAACCAACTGACTGACTCGTAACTGACACCAGTAGAGTAGAATGATGGATAATCACAGACTGGAATATGTCAACTTTTACTCAATAATATTTAAAAAACAATCACATTTGTTTTACAATGCTATAAAATTGAATAAGACGCCCCAAAATTAATGAAAGTAGAGATGTGTACTTGGCAAAGAGCGTTGGGTGGAATCAATCATGTTATTTTGGGGAATTAAAAAGAACATTGATATAGGACAACATGGGGACAACATGGGGACAACATGGGGACAACATGAGGACAACATGAGGACAACATGGGGACAACATGGGGAGAACATGAGGACAACACGAGGACAACATGAAGACAACATGAGGACAACATGAATACAACATGAAGACAACATGGGGACAACATGAGGACAACATGAAGACAACATGGGGACAACATGAGGACAACATGAAGACAACATGAAGACAACATGGGGACAACATGAGGACAACATGAAGACAACATGGGGACAACATGAGGACAACATGAAGACAACATGAAGACAACATGAGGACAACATGAAGACAACATGAGGACAACATGAAGACAACATAAGGGCAACATGGAGACAACATGAGATATATTTATAAATAAAATGTTATAAAGAACATTGATGAGGGACAACGGGGCATTTGTCCCTCCTGGTGTCCTCGGGTCATATTTAACCCGTTTTTAGAAAGTTTCTATATCCGAGTTTGGGGATTTCCGGAGACCGAGGACACCATGGGGACACCATGGGGGTTAAAATAAGGGGTTTCCTACCCTGGAGATGGTCAGGGGCATGTTGAAGTCCTTGCCCCCCTGCAGCCTGAAGCCCCAGGGTCCGGGGCCGGGCAGGGACACGGTGTAGGTGCTCATTCTTCAGACTCTAACAGATCCTCCGCAAGGGGATTGGAACCGAAAACCTCACAGCTTGTGGGGGGGTCGGGAGGGCGGGCCGCGCG
>NW_023269294.1:0-3026 GCF_013103735.1 Etheostoma cragini
TACCTGTAACCTTCTGGTTCCTAGCCCAACTCCATACAGACTGAGCTATTGCCCCCCCACCCTAAACATTTGACCCCGGCGGGATTTGAACATGCAACCTTCTGATCTGGCGTCAGACCGTTGCATTGCTGTGTTGATGTGAATATGCATTAATCAAAAAAAAGTTGATGTGTATATGCAATAATCTAAAAGAAAGTTGATGTGTGTGTGTGTGTGTTGGGAGTGGAACTGCTAAATGTCAAGGCCCTGGAGGAGATGGATGCAGAACAACGTGGTAGTACAGTGTGTGTTTGTGTGTGTGTGTGTGTGTGTGGGTGGGTGTGTGAGTGAGAGAGAGAGAGAGAGACAAATTACCAAACTATCAAACGATCAAACTAAAGTCTGGTGACGACGTTGTCGTTTGGGTCCTGGTGACGTATTAGTCGCATTAGTTCTGCTACCCTCGCATCGTCCTGCATCGTCCTGGCCTTTCTGGCCAGTGGCTGGTAGTTGTAGTAAAAACAGGAAAGGCAAAGGCGAGTGGAAAGGGAGTTTAAAAAAGAAAACTAAAGGCTTGACATCCGTCTACTAATTATTTTTATTACACACACACAATATACACTTCAGACACATTTGTCTTCTTTTTATATTTTTCTAAATCCCATGTCTAGATCCCAAATCCCATGGTGGGAATCAAGATCCACCAATGTTTCTGTCCACAATGTCCACCTGATTCCAGAAATTTCCCTGCCAGAGGGGAAATAGACTGATAACTGTCTTCATGGTCTAAACGTGTCAAATATTGCCGTACGATCCCCAAATTGAGTCCAGATGTGTCCGTTTTGGTTCATGGTCCATGTTATTACCCCAAAAAACCACATCTAGGCCAAGGGCAACTGGACTTTGTAAAAGATCCATATCTGACAATTGAAAGCTGTGGGGAAAGGGGGGTTCCAAAGCTAATAGACCATTCAACAAGCTATTCGGATGCACTATACTGGCCCATTCAGGATGAGCACTGTCTACTCTGACTGCAGCAACACAAGTTCAAATTTCAGTGAACCCTAATTTTTATGGTGATTACAAGGCTGAATGCAAAGTGTGTATCTCCCATGTAACTCAAAGCCTATCACTTCCAGTCAATACTGTCAAATTTGAAGCTCCTTCCAGTTCCATAAACAACCAGGTGACTCCTCAACATGCCCCCACCAACATACTGTTTAAAGTCTAAATGGCCAAATACATTAAACCTGTAAGGTTACTTTAAACTAGATGTGGAAAGTTGAAAGGTTGATTTTTTTTTCACCTGTGCTGTGGCTTAAAAACAGGTTCCACTGAGACTTGAACTCAGATCACTGGATTCAGAGTCCAGAGTGCTAACCATTACACCACGGAACCTTTGAATTTGTTGCAAGAGTTTGCTAAACAATTTCTTTCACAATATTCACATGTGCGATATTGAAGGCACACAACAATCACAACGAAGATAAAAAAGCAACAATTACTGGCCAACTTAACCCTTGTATTGTCCTTTGTGTCACATGGACATGTTTAGTTTATGTGACCTTTTGTACTAGCCTACCGCTTTCATTTCATGTCAAATGCCATCGTGACCCTCGTGTCTTCATTTATTATGCCATCCTTGTTCGATGTCATTTTTCTACTACCCTTGAGGCCGCAGCCTTACCATTTTTGTTTGTGTGTGTATACGTGTGTGTGTGTGCGTGTGTGTGTTTATTCAAAACAGATTCAAGGTTCGTTCAGGGCTCGTCCATGGGAAAGAAGTAACACACCTGTTGCCTTTCTGCTGGAAAACACAATGTTCAGTGCAAATCTTGTAACACAGACTGAAAATAAAGGATAAGAGATATATTTGTGGAGACGAGTTGCTTCCAGTACCTATGAGATAACACAATATTGTTCATGAAGGCACATCTGTCATTTGGTATTCTGTGATGTGTCATGGGTTTGTTACCATTCTTAAAGAGATCCATTCGTTGTAGGCAGGGTTCAAACGTGTGCGGGGAGACCCCAGTGGATTTCTATTCCATCGCCTTAACCACTCGGCCACAACAACCTGAAAAGCAGTGATATGCCTGTTCTCAAGAATGTTCAAAAACTTTTCATTTGGTAAGTAGTCGTCCTAGACACGGGCAAAGTGCAAATAGTAGTGGGTTGCCTGTTTCTAAGGATCCTCGTGGAGGCAGCTTGATTGATTGATATGCTCCCTTATTTGTACCATAACAGAGATCTAATACTTGATCAAATCGGGTTGACAAATAAAGCAAGTAACCACTCAATGAAAACTACTGCAATGACCAGTAGTCGAACCCAGATCATCTGCTTGGAAGGCAGCTATGCTCACCACTATACCACCATCACTGGACAATGCAGATTCTTCATTTGCAACTATTACATAGCTGGAAGCCAATGTGATATAACTAGAATCATCCATCAATCACCTTGCTGAGAGGGAGGCTTAGCAAATTACCCCTAACCCCTGTTATGGGCACAAACCCTCTGGTCCCCCTTTTCAAAGAGGGGAACCACCACCCCGGTCTTCCACTTCTTAGGCCCTGCAACAGACCTGTTGAAGAGGCGTGTTAACCAAGACTATTGACATACCTGCTGTAACACCCATAAAAATGAGCATGAATACAGTTAAATAGATCTACTACAATGAAAACTGTACAATATGTACAAAGTGCTTGTTTGTGTCACAGGAGGTCTACCACTACATCCCATAAACATACCAGTCAGATCACCACAGGAGCTAATATCTCATGTAGCTCTTTAAAAGACTCTACCATAATACCTGCTGGAGATGCCAGGTCCTTATATACGTAAAGCATGCGCTCTACCACTGAGTCACATCCCCAGAAAATGTTTTTACATTTTTTTCTGAGATATCTTTATTAATCCTTTTGGGATAACTCCCACAAGGATATTAAAATATCACTGAATAAAAGAAGAAATCTGGGTAAAACATGTAATATTAGTGTTGTATATGGCTCCAAAACCTGTAAATACAACTGCTGGACAATACA
>NW_023269295.1:0-4104 GCF_013103735.1 Etheostoma cragini
GCCCACCATTTACCATTAACATAACAAAAGAAACGCAGTTCTTCAGGTCGGCCCCGGTGGAGGTGACAGAGGAGCTGCGCGCAAGAGCAGAAGAACTTCTACGCCCCACCTCAACACTAACTGCAGTAAAGGACGGAAACAGTAAAGAGGGGTTCCTTACAGTACAGGGAGAGGTGGTAGAGGTACGTTTTGAAAAAAAATTATATTATGGGCTTGTTAGGACAACATGTCTATTTGACAATGATACATTGTATTGTTTTTAGATCGCTGCAGTAAAAATGGTGAAGGTGGGAAAAGAGACGGTGCCATTGAAGACGGTGGTGCTGGAACAGGTAAGCTATTTAATGTCAGATTGTGTTTGGACCGATGATTATTAACCTTTTCCGAATCATGTACTGCTACAGGACAACAGAGAAACAGACATGGCCTACAGCTTCATATAGTTGAATGTTACTTTTGTTTTTATTTAGAGGAAATATTCATGGCAATGGGAGCAAAGAAATTCTTATATTTTTCTTTCTGTTTTTTCTCGTGTTTTTTAAAGGACAAAGCACGGGTGTCCATAACTCTGTGGCGGGAGGCAGCCCTGTTCTCCTTCGATATAGGCAACGAGGCCAGGCTGACACACCTGAAGGGACACCAGTCCTCGTATGGCTGCCGTGTCCAGTCAACAAACTTTACAGTTTGTGAGGTAGGTTTTAGCAGGTAGTAGGCATTTAGCAACTGTTTTTGAAAACAATGCTAACGTTATAAGTATTGACTTTATCATTTTTCGTTTAGACGCTCTGACAGAACGTGTGTTTCAGTTAGCGGCACACATGGACACAGATGTGGACAATGTAGTTTTTCAGAATCTGGAGGAATCGGCATATCTTCTTAACTCGGTCGCTAACGTTAACAACACCAGGGATAGCTGGTCGCCCTGCTTCTATGCTGCCTGTGGACGCCGTGGAAGGACTTCTACATGCGGGTTTGCCTGTTGGTGCCACTGCAAGGCTTTTTGGAGTCAGCGAAACAACAGTCAGTGTACCATTACATGTGATGCCAATAGAACCAGTGTGTGTAACGTTACCAATTAACAAGAATGACACAGGAGAAAGGCAAACCCTTGCTAGCTTTTGTTAATTTACAAAGTTATGGAACTAATCAAGAATGCATAGAAAGTAACGTTATGTTGCACACACAGTGACTTCAGACTCGACTCCGACTCGAGGTGCGGGACTCGTGAACAATGTTTATTTTTAGCAAGCGTCGGCTGAGCTTGCCGTTATTACCTTCCTCCGTTACCTATAACCTGCCTACCTTAACACGTAGCATCTGCTGCGCGTGGCCGCACGTGAGTGAGAGTTGACAACAAACAGCGGCAGCTGCTCCGCCATTCATCATAAACTTTGGCTTTAAAACTTCATACAACAAGACCCAAACAAAGAAGCGCTGAACGCAAAATAGGTTAGTAACCTGTGGTGAGTAAACATGTTCAGCTCAGCATTGACCATCTAACGTTAGCTTGCTTGTTGCTTCAGCTACGTAATTAATGTGATGGCAGCCTGCGGGAGTTTGGAAAGTAACCAAACGCTCATTCATCTTCTCATAACGAACGACAGTCAGAGTAAACCTCCCGAAGGTTTATTCAGCATTTATTTATTTCTGTATTTATTTTAAATATGGTAGACCTGGTCCTCCATAGTGACGTCACACATGCTCTGTCCATTAATATTATCGGTCTATGGTTAGTCATGACGGTTATGTAAACATTCAAAATTAGACAGTCACATAAAAATAAATACCCCTGTAATACTGCAACGTGTCTGACTCTGTCAAACAGAGAGGAAACATGAAACAACACGTCGGGATCCTCTTATTGGGGGAGCGTAAGTCATTGGTCCTGAAAGCTGTAACGTGTATATCACAAGCTAAAAGACCAGTAACCAGCTGCTGGAGCTCGGTTACTCCTGCTTGTTTATAGTTAGTTCACTGTCTTAGGGAAATAGAGAAAGGGATGCATTTCTGCTCTAATTGTATGTTTTTTTAACATTAATGTAATTAATTACCATATTGTTTTGTAGTCTAATCAGCTGCCAACTACTGAAAGCTGCATTACACGATAAACAACGGTAACGTTACTTAAGTATTCTGGGATTTAAAACATTTAGCTGAGTAAGAGCGCATAGACATGCTAGCTGACTGTTAACCGTATAGTAGCTAGCTGTCATGAAGTAGCTAACGTTAGTAAGCTACTATATAATAAGGAGCGTTGCCAACACGTGCACTCAAAATATATGAAAACGTGTGAAATCTGCAAAAAACAGTGCAAAATTCCTTATAGACTTTAGAGAGAAATCTTCAGGAAACTACTCAACACCGATCAAAACAACACGTCTTTGGGGCCATGCTGTATCGCCATACTTTAACGTAGAACCATAATTACAAGTTTAAACAGAAGACAAGACTTTGGTGTCTATTGGGCTGAATGGGCATTCAGATAGCTAGCACGGTTTCTCCCAAATCACATTTTTCCAACCATCACAACTCTAGTGTTGGTAGAAATCAACACACACTTTACCGATTTCCACGTGAACATATGTTAGCTTTATACACGCTAAAAGTACTGTTTTTTAAATGGAGTCTGGTTGGTTTAGTGCTAGGTACGTCATAGCTGTTTCTGGGAAACAGAAAGGTCTTATATAGGTTGTAAAAAGGTCTTTCTCTGAAGCGATAAAACACGTAACACTTCACCATTAAAACTAAACTTAAAATTTTTGCGAAACTGGGGTGTTTTTTAGGGATGAGCCGAATACTCGGCTGAAACGAGTATCCGGTACGGATAAAGCCCTTTTGCCAAGTACAAGTTTCATACGAGTAATGCGAGTCAATATCCGTAATCGGATTCAATGAAAGTCTCCACTGACTGTGTCTCCGTTCTGTGATAGGCTAGTCACAGTGCTAGTCACAGCACCTCTCCCTTACACTATTCTGTGATAGGCTAGTCCCAGCGCCCCTCCCCTACACTATTCTGTGATTGGCTAGTCCCAGCGCCCCTCCCTTCACACACAGATTCCTTCTGTTGCTGTGTGAAACTCCGCTCACACGCGCTCAGAACACGGAGAAGTGAACAGCTCTCCCCCTCAGGTCCGCGTGGCTTTCCCGTTAACATTTAGGGTTTCTTCAGCTTCAGGTTGGTTTTATACTTCAGTTTGACCTAGTACCTAGTCCCCAGGAGACTTCTAGTAACCGTGGGGTTGGTTCAGACATAGTGCTTGGTAGAATGCGACTCGGGTTGCATCTCTGCCGTCAACGTTTTTTTTTTTTTTTTTTAACTGCCTTCTGGCTCTAACCAGTTTTTTAAGTTTCTGAAACTTTCTTGCTGTGTTTTATAACAAAAAATAAAAGGCAGTTGCGGTATAAATTAATAATATTACAAATGAAGATACACAAACAAACACATTCCAACCCACCGCCCCCCTCTCTCTCTGTTTCTCTCTCTCTCTCTCTCTCTCTCTCTCTCTCTCTCTCTCTCTCTCTGTTTCTCTCTCTCTCTCTCTCTCTGTTTCTCTCTCTCGCTCTCTCTCTCTCTCTCTCTCTCTCTCTCTCTGTATCTCTGTATCTCTTACTCACTCACAGACACACACACACTCACAATTGAATGTGTTTGTCTGTGAGTGTGAAAATAAAAAAGAACCAAAAATAAATAAATGATCACACTGATCATAGAAAAATTAAAAGTTAAAAAATAAAGTTATATTATTGAGTAAATAGTTTTCTAATCAGCAATAAATATAACAATTTTTGATCAACCCATATCAATTGCATGCTTAAAATAACATACCGGTTAAAGCCCCCCCCATTTCAAGACAAACCGACCCACTTCCGGGTTAAATCTACCCACTTCCGGTTAGGCCCCGCCCAGTCCGAGTACGGATCCGGATACAGATAATTCATGTGGTAAACAGATACAGATACAGATAATGCTGTACTCGCTCATCCCTAGTAGCCCCTGTTAAGCAGTGAGGAAAATAAAATCTCTAAAACTGCAGCTTTAAAATCCTCTGCTCTGGTCAATTACATCAATTGAGATTTCACCAGCCCTGCAAATGTATGTTTAGG
>NW_023269295.1:4204-7464 GCF_013103735.1 Etheostoma cragini
TGAGATTGAAGACCAAATTGTTAGTTTGTCTGAAATTTTACCAACCATTGTGACTGCATCGTTTTGAATGTCATTGATTTTCTACTAACTAAAATCTGTCTTTATTTCCCAATAAATTAAACATAACAGGCAAAAACATAAAAAAAATGATATTAACAAACCATTATCAACCATTAGAACCATAACTTACATGTCACACACATAAAAAGGCACTCAAATGTGTAAAACAAAACAAAAATACACACATGACCACAAATAAACATATAACTACAGCTGTTCTGATGTTCCGTTCAGAGAGCACTGGGAGTACCTGGCTCCTCACAACGTTATATGCAAACAGTGTTGATCTTTGTTGGCAAGTGTACAGAAAGCCAGTCAAATCTTTGTTGTAGTCCAACATGTGGGGCCTCCTGCAGAACTTTTATCCTAAGCTGTCCAGTTTCTATCATTGTAAAATGAAGCAAGAACAATTTAGAGGCTTAACAGAGAACTAGCTTTACAAAGCTGCCGTGACCCGGATTCAAACCGGGGTTGCTGCGGCCACAACGCAGAGTACTAACCACTATACGATCACGGCCACTTGGTAGCAGCAGGACTTTGTTGTTGTGAAAGCATAGTGGGAACTCTGAATATCAACTCTACTGATATTTTCCCTGATTGATGACTAACCAATTAAAGTTTCATGGATGGTTTATCTAGCACTGCTGATTCTGTCCTTCAGGGACACATTTTCTTTTTTCAAGGAAAGATGATTAGCAAGTAGGAAAATAGGAGAATCAGCAAACTAATTCTTTACAAAGAGTAAAACACACATACATATTGGCTGTGCCCAGTTTCTGCGGTCCTGAATTGTCCAAATTTCCTGCAAGTGTTGTACTCTACCTTCCTCTTATTAAACCTTGCCTTAGAGGCAGGGCAACCACTGGCAGGTGGAGGTGCTGATGGAGCAAGAGGGGCAACAGGTGCATGGGGGGCACGGTTGCAAGTTTCGGAACCGCAAACAAAGTTTCTGGGGCTTGAGGATAGACAGAGGTTGCTTGAAGGAAGACTAACAGAGGACCAGAAGCAGGAGGCTGTAGAAAAAGTGAATTCTGGGCTGATGGCTTTGGCATAATAGCCTGTGGGGCAGTGGTGACAGGGGCTACCGCAATTTGGGCAGGTAGATTTATTCCCTGCAGGATCAGTGTAACATCCTGGCGCTTCACCCGTTTATTGTGCCACTGCATGAGGGTTGTTTGATTGATCTCAACCAGCTGCAGTGTAGTGCTCTGAATGAGGGCTCCATTACCCAGAATAAGCTGCCGGATTTTTGCGGTAATCCTGCAGGACACAAGTCCATCTTTTAGGATAGTCCTGTTCTTTACCCTTTACTTTACTTTTTGGATTCTTGTGTAAATCACAGAGTTTGATACAAATGGCTTCCACCAAGCGGCAGCAGTCTGGCCACTGGGTAGGGGAGGCAATGGATCCCAGCCCACCCCGCTTCAGGCTCTCCACACCAGGAGTAAACTCTGCCCCTAGTTTTGGAGACCTGAACTTTCCTACTATGAGCCTGTCTTGGTGTCTGGCAGCAAACACCACCCGTTGCTGGTCATATGGCAGCAGGCTCTGCCAGAGGTCAATGATGGTACTGACCTGTTGGTTGCTCAAGGTAAAACCAGTATGGTTCTTCAGACCCACCAGATACTCTGCTAGGTTGTCCACAAGATCCATTCCCGGCATGTTGTGTTCATCCACTTCCTGAAAAACAACATCAGACCAATGTTTCCCAAACTTAGGGTCTGGACCCAAAATGGGTTGCAGACCCGTTTTATTGGGTCGCCAATTGGCAGAGAACAGACTAAATGCTCAGCATGACCTCAGAATGGAACTTTCAACAACCAAACCTAGACTAGATCAGCTGGTTGATATCTTCAACCAGCCACATACATCTCATTAAATTCAAGTCAGCCTTATTTAAAAAAAAAATTGGTGTCGGTACTGAGGGATGATGGGAGGGGATAAGAAAATGAGTTGAGAAAGGGGTGAGACACAGAAAGAAGAAAAGAGACCTTTTTCTGTTTTTGTTTACTTTTATAATGTAATAAATATACTTCATATAAATTTAAATTCATGGTTTTGTTCCGTAAATGTGGGTCCCGGGGAGACACCAAATTTCTCTTTTGGGTCTTGAGCTGAAAAAGTTTGGGAACCACTGCATCAGACCAAGGATTTAAAGTTATCACTAATTTTACGCACACAATACTAGGGGATAATTTCCCATTTGGGTATTCTTTTTCTTAGCTATTCTTTAATCCCTCTTACTAGTTCTTTAGGCAGAGAGACAACTGCAGGCTATGTAGCTGGGGAGGACACAAAGGCAGTTGCAGGCTGGGTAGCTGCTGTGGACACTGAGGCGGAAGCAGGCTGGCTGGATGAAGCAACAAACAGGCCTGGAACAGATACTGATGTTATCAGGTTCACAACTGTTGGGTATAGATCCTGGTCCTCAAAGCCTTCATCTTCCTGCTCCTCCCCAATGTTGATATCTTCCAACAGCTCATCTGTCTTCTCAGAGTCTGGGTTCATGTCCCGAATGGGCTGCCCTGTTTGATTATACAAGTAGTCAACACCGATAAGCTCTCATCTAATTTTTTCACAAAAACAATGAAGAGAGATCAAGGTCTCCAGAGTAGCGGAGGAGATGCGAGGGTTTGGTGGTTAGAGACTTTGCAGCCCGGTCCTGGTTTCACCTGCTCAGGCCTTCTAGCAGAAACAGCTGAAAGTTTAGGCTTAAACTTTACCTTCTTAGTGTGAAATCCACACGTGCAGACCTATTTTATGTTTGTGAAGTATGGTAGGGTTTTAAACAGAATGACGGATTGATGAATGTAGCAGTAGCATGTAAATCACCGTAGTTTTAGATGTTAAAATCTGCACACAAGAAAGCTACGGGATTACTGTGGGGAAATGGAGAATGGCTAGGTTAACTGATGATTTTAAACATTTTAAAAATTAACGGAACATATGAACACATTAAACATATACGGGCATATAACATATACCTGCAGTCTCAGTCTTTATAGGTATAGGTAGCGTATGCGCCCCGTCACAGGTACCGACAATTTTGTTAATGAATGAGTATTTAATATTGAAAACTTACAATTAGGTGTTCATTTAAAAACAGGGCATTGTGAGTACAGATATATACTCACCGGCCACTTTATTAGGTACCCCATGCTAGTAACGGGTTGGACCCCCTTTTGCCTTCAGAACTGCCT
>NW_023269295.1:7564-18173 GCF_013103735.1 Etheostoma cragini
GCCTAAATCCAGCGCCTTAGACCACTCGGCCACACTACCTACATGTAGCTGTTGCCCACATCATGACACACACATAGTTACATATTAATAGAAGTCATGTAAAACCTGTCTAACTCGGCCGGCGATGCAACAGTTGAATGAAACAGTGGAAATCTGTTGATCGCTTTATTACACACACTACTGGCGACACATTTTTTCAAAACAGATTTACTCATTTGTGGGTCAGGATCAGCCGAAAAATGTTCTGGTGCGGCAGGTCCAGCTGGTTCCGGACAGTCTGAGAGGTTGACAAGTACTTCGGAGAACACACAGTGTCTCTGTCGCCATAAGATAATACCTGTCGATGTCCAGGACCTTCTGAGCCCTCTTGTGGACACGGTAACCCGTCAGCTGCTTCCCACACTCAGGGCAGTTTACCCTCACCTTCCAAGGGTTGTAGGGCATCCATACCATCAGCCAATGGGTGAAAAAGCAATCTGGTGTCGGTGTCTGGCGGTTTATGAGTGCTGGGACAGGGGGTTCAAACCACAGCTTCAAATCTTGCCGCAGTTGGCCAGAGTGAAAAATGGTGTTAGAAATCCACCTCTGGTCTTGGATGGCGATGTTTTTCCGCATCTCTCCTGGCTACCAGAAAGAAGCTGCTGCCCCAACAGTAGCTGGGTGAACTCCTCCAGGTTCACCCTGTTAAGAAGACAACAACAAATTATTAATGTATGGCATGAATAAAGGCCAGACTAAGCACAACGTACACAACAGCCTGGCCAATGAACAGACACTGCTGTACTCACACAGTCTTCTGCTATGTTGGTGTTCACAGCAGGGTTTGAGGTCCTTACGGAGGTTGGAGAGGGTCTGGGAGTTCTCACAGAAGACGGGGCATTGCTTGTGGTCCTGACAGAGGATGGAGATGGACTGGGAGTCAACTGTGGAGGTAATAGAGTGGTGGAAGAGTGAGAAGAAGTAGAACCGCTGCTCCTTCGCCTTGAAATAGACTTAATGCTTATTCAAAGCACAGGAATTAGCAGAGGATGGTTTTCGATCCATCGACCTCTGGGTTATGGGCCCAGCACGCTTCCGCTGCACCACTCTGCTCTGTTAATAAAATTATTTAAAAAAGGCTACACTGAGCACAACTTACACAACAGCCTGGCCAAAGGACAGACACTGCTGTACTTACACAGGCTTCTGCAATGTTGGTGTTAACAGCAGGGATTGAGGTCTACACAGACATAAGGACATAAGACGGCGAATGGCATGAACGAACGTGATTAGCTGTCAAGATTGGAAATGGAACATATGATTCTGAGACTGCGCCCGGCTTAATAGAGGTAAGGCAAGGCAAGGCAGCTTTATTTGTATAGCACATTTCAGCAACAGGGCAATTCAAAGTGCTTTACATAAAATTAGTTAAACAGATTAAACACAAGTACAAACAGTTAAAAATCATAAGCATCAAAAACCGATAAAACACATGAATAGACAGTTAAAAAACAGAATAGGAGTTTCTCTGACTTTCTCTGTAAACTTTAGACTACCTTTCACACTAAATAGTCAATGTTAGTGCTATCCTTTGTGATCACCTCAGTGTCACTACCTTTCACGACTCTATTTTTGAAGACGTTACTTTTCGTCCCTGACTCTTCTTCACACTAATTAAGCCAATATAGTGCTGCCATTCATGTCTATCTCGACAGTACACATTCACACTTTTTCTTTAAAGTGCTAGCCCTTGAGTCTGACTTTCTTTATTTTATTTTTAAACTTTAGACTACCTTTCACACTAAATAGTCAATGTTAGTGCTATCCTTCGTGATCACCTCAGTGTCACTACCTTTCACGACTCTATTTTTAGAGGCGTTACTTTTTGTCTCTGATCTACATTAAACTTCCCTTATTTCTCAAAAATATTCCAATTTCAGCAATTAAATTAAAATCGGACTTAATAGAAACCATAAAACTCTTACACTTTCTGGGTAATTTAGCATCTTCCTCATCTTTTCTCTCACTTCCTCTTTTTTCCTCTTTTTCCCTCTTTTTCCTCTTCTTCCCTCCCTCTTCCCCTCCCCCCCTTACAGACTATTCTTCCACAACATTGTTTTTATTGAGATTGAAGCCCAAATTGTTAGTTATTCCGACACAACCATTGCATTAGCCGCTTTCATAGTCTCGTTGGCGCAGTAGGCACCACGTCAGTCTCATAATCTGAAGGTCGGGAGTTTGACCCTCGCACGGGGTAGGTGTTTTAAAAACTAAAAAACACAACTGATGCTGAAAATATAGTATTTGAACACTGGCATGAGCACACAAATGAAAGTTGTGATTCTATGGTTAACTTTGAGATTTCTGAGATTGAGACAACAAAAGGCATTCTTCAAAGGTGGTAGAAACCCAATGACTCATCACAGTATACCAAACTGCAAATGTGCATTCATTGACAATATGCTATTGTGTAATCTCATAGTTACTCTGTTACTTTTTGACTATGATTTATAACATAGCAGTATAATCCTTTTGCTTATATACAGTATATAGGTTATATGACTACTATAGTTTCCATTTTTATATATGAAATACACTTGACATGCCTTTAAGATTACTCTCCAGCAAATGGAGACATTTCATTTCAGACACAGATGCTTTGTTAAACATCAACAGACTCGAAATACACTTATGCTGTATTTATATAGCACTTCTCTAGTCTTAACGACTACTCAAAGCGCTTTTACATCATACAGGAGACATTCACCATTCACACACATTCATACACACTGTGGCTGAGGCTGCCGTACAAGGTGCCACCTGCTCTTCAGATAAACATGAATACTCATTCACACTGCGATGGGCAGCACCGGGGGCAACCCGGGGTTCATTGTCTCGCCAGTCATGGGACTGCATGGCAAGGGATTGAACCACCAACCTTCTGTGGGGCAGTGGTGACACTGGCAGGCAACTGCTCTACCACTGAGCCACCACCACCCAACTGCTTGCTGCTGGTACAAAGTACAGCAATTAGCAGAGGATGGTTTTGATCCATCGACCTCTGGGTTGTGGGTCCAGCACGCTTCCGCTGCACTACTGTGCTCTGTTATTTACACTTCGGGGATGGAAAATTCTGTGATTCACATTTTGAGGGAAGGTGGCAACCAAGGTTCCAGCAGCTTACGGGTTGTAAAGTTAAACATTTGGTTGCCACTACCTGTTATGGGAGCTTCCTGATTACTCACTCATTGATTATTCACATGTAACACTTGTGATTGGCTGGTGTTTTAAAAACAGGGTATTGTGAGTACAGATATAAACTAACTAAAGTAAGGAGTCTACCAAGTTGCCTCTTATCATTTCAGATTGGACACCTAGTGAGTCTTACTGCAATGGTTTGGACTGGGTCGACTAGGGTTTTCTCCTGCTCTCAAGCAGACGGCTGTACTCACTCTGGTTTCTCTTCATAACACACAAGTCTTTTGCCTTTTACTAAAGACTTCCTTGAACGGGAACCCCTTTTTTTGTGGGCATTGCTGTTTGGCTGACCCTTTTGTACTTGTGAAAATTAAGCAGCTCCTATTGCTACCTGCAGGTGTTTCTGGCTCTGGAGCTGTGGAGTCTGGGTCTGTGGTTGGAGACACCTGCTGCCTCCATGTTCCTGCTGGACACCCTCTGCTGCAAATCTCCATGTCTCTTTCATTCTCTCTCTGTCTCTTTTCACCCCCAACTGGTTGATGCAGATGACCGCCCACCCTGAGCCATGGTTCTCACGCTCATAAAGCACCAGCCAGGCGCAGTCTCTGTGGCGTAATAGGTCAGCGCTGTTGGCTGTTAACTGGAAGGATGGTGGTTCAAGTTTGCTGTTCCAACACTAGCATACCGTGACCCCCATATACTGGTTGCCCCTGTTGCTCCATCCCCACCTCCACCTGCCAGTGGTCACCCTGCTTCTCAGGCAAGGTTTAATAAGAGGAAGGTGGACTACAACACTTGCAGGAAGTGTGGACAATTCAGGACCGCAGAAACTGGGCACAGCCAATATCAAGGCACTATCTACTGCCCACATACAGAAACACTGTCAAAAGAGTTGTGGTTAGATCAGATTAAAAAATCTAAAATGTAAATGTATAATGTAAATA
Organism: Etheostoma cragini; assembly: GCF_013103735.1. Taxonomy (NCBI): domain Eukaryota; kingdom Metazoa; phylum Chordata; class Actinopteri; order Perciformes; family Percidae; genus Etheostoma; species Etheostoma cragini. Next base: position 11,686 of record NW_023269295.1, read on the forward strand.
GAAAACGTAAATAGTTAGATTTTACTATGCGTACAATACTTTTATGTAATGTGATTTATATGTTATGTGTGTTTTACTCTTTGTACACAATTAGTTTGTTGATTCTCTTATTTTCCTACCTGGTGTAAAAACCTTTGCATAGTCAGTCATTTCTTGTGCTAAACAATATTTATTTCTTACCTAAAGACATATTATTTAGTTGAGATCAATAATGTAATAAAGTTGGCATGTTTATATTAATTGGCTTCATTTCAATATTATTCCACATTCTAGTGTACACACTGCTGAGCATATGACTTGCCTTTATACACCCTACTTCCCTGCAATGATAACCGTATGACATACTTGCTTTTAGAGAAAAGAGAACTAAAAATGCTTGGTTTTACCTGTCATACATTGTTTAAAGAAAAAAAAAAAGTATTACTAAACAATTCTTATTATGAAGACTAACTTTTAATATTGACCAACTATAGTAGGATTACTAAATGTATGGAGTACTAAAAACAGATAATTGGTTGAAAAGTCAATCTAAACGTTATAAATTATGTGTTTAAATTGTTTCACAACCTTCCTAATATCTTGTTCCTCCAAAACTTTGTTTAGTAGAACAATAAAGTCGTGGACAGTGTAATTGGGTCTTCTGGCACTAGGAGGGGATCAAACCTAAGATCTGGTGCTAGGTGGCGATCGAACCTGTGACCTTTGAATCTACATTAAGCTTCCCTTATTTCTCAGAAACATCCCAATTTCAGCAATTAAATTAAAATCTGACTTAATAGAAACTAGAAAACTCTTACACTTTCTGGGTAATTTGGAAAAATCCTCCTTTTTCCTCTTTTTCCTTCTTCCCTCCCTCTTTCCCTTTTTCCTCTTCTCCCCCCTTACAGGCTATTGCTCCCCAGCTTTGGTGCAAAACAAATTGATGATTGTTCTTTGCTTCTTCATGGAGTATTGCGGAAGGGAATATGATCAGAGTGGTATTAGTAGATGTGTGGAAATTAATGGGAATACACATGATAATATATTCAAAGCTATTTAATTAACTACAAATATTGCCAATCTTGAAATATGTGTTTTGTCTATGGTGGACAATGTTACTTGAAAGATGTTGGGGTTACCCCAGTGACCTCCAACAGGGAAATTGACATCATCCTTCACCTCTGCCTCTACCACAGAGGACGTGTCAGCTAGATTTAGAAGTTCCTCAAAGTGCTCCTTCCACCGTCCTATTACCCTCTCAGTTGAGGTCAACAACGTCTCATCCTTACTGTACACAGCTTGGATGATTCCACACTTCTCTCTCCTGAGGTGGCGAACGGTTTTCCAGAAGCACTTTGGTGCTGACCGAAAGTCCTTCTCCATGTCTTCTCTTGACGTCTCCCTTGCTTTACCTCTGTCACGGCAGAGGCTGCAGTCTTTTGGGCCCGTAGGTACCTTCCTCCGGAGTCAGCTGGGATAACATATCCCAGAAAGACTCCTTTTTCAGTCGGACGGCTTCCCTGACCACCCGTGTCCACCAGGGGGTTTGTGGGTTACTGCCCTTAGAGGCACCTGAGACCCTTAGACCACAGCTCCCCGCCACAGCTTCAGCAATGGAAACTTTGAGCATTGTCCACTCAGGTTCAATGCCCCCAGCCTCCACAGGGATGCACGAAAAGCTCCACCGAAGGTGCGAGTTGAAAGTCTGTTGGAGAGGGGCCTCCTCCAGACGTTCCCAATTTACTAGGATGCTCTGGTACCACGTACACTTATGAGCATACATATGTCCGAACATGGTGTTTGTTATGGACAATTCATGACTAGCAAAGAAGTCTAACAACAGACAACCAGTCTGGTTCAGATCAGGGAGGCCGTGCCCCCCAATCACGCCTCTCCCAGTATCTCCATCATTGCCCACGTGTGCGTTGAAGTCCCCCAGCAGAACAATGGAGTCCCCTACTGGAGCCCCATACAGGACTCTATTCAAGGTCTACAATAAGGCAGAATATTCCAAACTTTTGTTTGGTGCATATGCACAAACAACAGTCAGAGTTTTCCAATCCAATAATGTGGAAAATGTAATGTTCCTTAATAAAAATCGATGATTGGTCCCTGTCCCACATACCCCCCGGCCATAGTTACACAAGCACACCCAACTCGTGCCATATTTTCCCAGCATATCCTCTGTTTCCCCAAGCACTCTTTACCTAATACCCAATAATAAAATACACAAATCCATCAATCTTTATATGAAAAAGAATGCTATCCCATTGTTAGTACACGTGAGTGTCACTAGTCTAAAGCCACCTGTCCACTATCTTGTCGGGATCATTTGGATGCAGCCTTGGCCCTTCACCAGGCGAGGTCGCTGTTACTGAACTTCTAGTAATGAACCCAATTTCAAACCAATTCCTCATAGTGGTTCAGTGCTTCACCAAAGCTTCATTTGCCCTTCACTATCAGCACCTAGTTTCTTGACTTTGTAATGCCTTATGTCTACTGTAAAAATGTAAATTGAGTTGAGCCATAATTCATTTTTATTTATACCTTTGTTTTTCCTACTGTGACATGTCAAAATGTCAAAAGGTGCATTGTTTGAAAGCCCATCTCTACACATCCGTGTTCCACTCCCACAGGTGGTTTCACACGTGCTGTTTGTGCCTTAAATTCACAGAATATTTTTGTAATTTATTGGTGTTTTTCTGTATTTAAAAAAACTGAAATAATCTGTACAGTTAACAGGAAAATGTATGTATATTTACAGATTTTTTTTACAGTGTGCTAACTCCTGACTATTCCCTGACCGGGAATTGAACCCTAGCCGCAGCGGTGAGAGCGCTGAAGCCTAGCCACGCGACCATGAGGGAGTCACATCCAACAAACTTATTTTTGTAGATTTTCCTTTTCACATACTGGAAGGACTCATATTGTTTTAGGCGAGGAATGGCGCCGGGCTTGAGCTTCAGAAGGCAGGACATGACAGATTTGACATCTGTCACATAGTCAGTTTGTATTCTTAAACTATAGACATTATTGTCCTATTGTCCTATTCAGTTTTAATCTCAGATGGCATCATCTCAGATGCTAAGAAGCATCGTGCCATGGGGGACCATGAATGGCTGTCCCGGCTGAGGACATTTGCCGCTACAGGGGTTTGGTCTACTGATGCTGGGAATTGACCAGCCCCTAGGCAACGGATCTCGGCAATTCTTTAGCTAAAACGCCCTAAACTGATTCCCATTCATTTCCTATGGTACTGCTAAACCAGTACGGATGTAATATATCCTTGGCCGCTAGTGTGCGCACTGGAGGCGTTTGGCGCCCTGTAGCAGATTAGCGAGTGAAGCTTCCGGCTCGCGCAGTGCTCGTGTGGACAGTGGATTTACAGCACCCATCAATTGAGCTCCGCTGAACATTAGGCTAAAAGGTAAGTTATTTATAGTATTGTGGGTGAAAAGATGTTAAATGACAAAACGTGTAATGAAGTGTTACGTTGTCCTTGTCTGACATTTTCTATTTTAACGTTACATGAATGCTATACAGTTAGTCACTGTTCATGTTAACGCCAATTTCGGATGGATTACATGTTAAGCGTTACAATTTAGCGCTACGTGAACTTTACTGTTTAGCTTTAACGTTACCAGCCGGTTGGATACTAACGTCAGCAAATGTAATAACAAACATTCTTAATTTGAATTATGTAAATCCGTCGTATTTTCTTTGTTTCCTCAACTTAACGTCGGCTGTTGCTATCAGCCACTGTTGTATTTCTGCAGCTTAAACATGTCTTCTGTTTTCTGGCAGTTTTATACTTAGCAAGTGTTTAGATCCAGTGGTCAAATGTAACTAATATACATACAACTGGAACGTTACTGCTACTCATACTCTAATGTCACATCTCAGAGGGATGTTTAGGCTACTTATTAATTGCTCTACAGTTTTTTACAGCTTTGCAGTTTGAGGTTATTATTAATAAACACATACATTAGGATGTATTATTATAGATTAAACTACCTAACCGGTGATAAAGTAGTTAAAATCAGCTCCAACTTTACCAGCTGCCACATTAAAGTGAAACGTCTGCCCAAAACTTGTCTATTGTTGTTTCTGAGATCAACAATAATTTGGAAAGTTGAATAGTTATTGCTTACCCGGTAATATTAGAGAAGAGCTCTTGATGCCACTGTAGGCAGACAATTTAGAAAATTAAGTTACTTTACACTTTCAACTGTTACATCTCCCCTGAATCACCATCTGCAAATTTTCAAGCCTCGTTGGCATGCCGACAACAATCTACAGTAGGTAAATCACTGGCTAGCTATGCAGGAGTACCTCATACCTTTTACCAGGTTCAGGTGGTTAATAGTTATGGTCAAATGAAGCTTCATTAAGCTTTCTGAACAATGTTCTTCATTTTCTGAACGCATTCACTCAGTAGTGTTTTATTATTGGTTGTGCATCTGTGATTGCCCTAGAGGTGCTCTCAGTCCAGAACCTCTCCCGCTCGTCTTTGTTAGTTTTACACTGTCCAGCATAAATCGCTGACACCATACCTCACACTTATCCATGCATACACATTCACTACTGACTAAACTGACTACCACCATCATTGAAATATCATTTCTTTTGTTGTGGTCATATTCTCGCAATTCCTTCAACCTTTGCACACAGCCTTTTGTCCCCCCTTTTCATGGGGTCATGACAAAGCATCTAGGGTCGATCTTAGCCTCTGTGTGAGTACAAAGGTCTCCACATACATTGTTTTTATTAAGATTGACGACCAAATTGTTAGTTTTTCTGAAATTTTCCAAACCATTGCACTGACTTTCATAGCCTTGTTGGTGCAGTAGGCAGTGCGTCAGTCTCATAATCTGAAAGTCGTGAGTTAGACCCTCACACGGAGCAGGTGGTTTAAGAACCAAAAAAACACAACTGACGCTGAAAAGACAGTGACTTGCAGGTGGTTGAACACTGGCACAAGCACATTAATGGAAGTTGTGATTCTATGGTTGTTTCTGAGATTGAGACAACAAAAGACTCTCTTTAAGAGTGATGATGAACCAATGACTAATCAATGAGTCAATGACTCATTTGCTAAACCGCGGATGTTCCTTCATTAACAATATTGTATTATCTCATAGGTACTGGAAGCCACCCATCTCCACCAATGTATCGCTTAGCATTTATTTTCAGTCTGTGTTACAAGATTTGCAGTAAACGTTGTGTTGACAAGCAGAAAGGCAACAGGTGTGTTACTTTTCGACTATGATTTATACCATTAGCAGCGCAATCATTTTGCCCAGGTTTGATTTCCAGCCGCTGCAGTTGCATGAACAGGTTTTGAAGCCATATACAACATTAATATGAATTGTTTCACCCAGGTTTCTTCTTTTATTCAGTGATCTCAGAAAAAAGTCCCAAAAATCTGAAAATCTTCGGGGGATGTTGCTCAGTGGTAGAGCTCATGCTTTACATGTATGAGGACCTGGCATCTCCAGCAGGTATTATGGTAGAGTCTTTAAAAGAGCTGCTAAAGATATTACCTCATGGCGTACCTGTGGGGTAATCTGACTGGTAGGGTTACAGAACGTAGTGGTAGACTAAGACCTCCTGTGACACAAACTAAGCGGTATGCTCTCTCTTTTCTACCTCAGACAGCACAACAAGCACTTTAAATGTACACGTTTTACAGTTTCTATTTTACTATATTTATGTACTTGTACTGGAGTATATTTATTGTACACTCCAGTTATTATGGGTGTTATGATAAGTATGAGTACTGTAGTTTCCATTTTTACGGATGAAATTGACACTTGATATGCCATTAAGATTACTCTTCAGCAGGTGGAGACATTTCATTTCAGACCGAGATGCTTTGTTAAACATCAACAGACTCGAAATACACTTACTGCAGGTACAAAGCACAACAATTAGCAGAGGATGGTCTCGATCCATCGCCCTCTGGATTTGGGCCCAGCACGCTTCCGCTGGGCCACTCTGCTCTGTTATTTACACATTGGGGATGGAAAATTGTGGGATTCACATTTTGAGGGACGGTGGCAACCAAGGTTCCAGCAGCTTACGGGTTGTGAAGTTAAACATTTGGTAGACCTTGCCACTACCTGTTATGGGAGCTTCCTGATTACTCACACATTGATTATTCACATGTAACACTTGTGATTGGCTGGTGTTTTAAAAACAGAGCATTGTGAGTACAGATATAAACATCAGTAAGGAGTCTATCAAGTTGCCTCTTATCATTTTAGTTTGGACACCCAGTGAGGCTTACAGCGATTGTTTGGACTGAGTCTACTAGGGTCTTCTGCTGCTCTCGAGCAGACGGCTGTACTCACTCTTGTTTCTCTTTATAACACACAAGTATTTTGCCTTTTACTAAAGACTTCCTTGGAGGGGAACGCCGATGAGTTGAGACTATTTTTGGTGGGCTTTGCTTTTTGGCCGAGCCTTTTGTACTTGCTTTTGCTTACCTTTGCTTTTACTGATCAGCT
>NW_023269295.1:18273-19451 GCF_013103735.1 Etheostoma cragini
CTGTGCCATAGCTGCAATCTTAGGATTTCTGGATGGGTCCGTGGCTGCTGTTATGTGTATAGCTGTATATCTGCTCCCCAAAAACAATAACAGGTCCGGCACTCCTTACCCTCCTTTCTCCTTTGGCTTCTTCATAACGCTTGTTTGCACTCGTTCCCACTTGGACCTCCCCAGGAAATAAAAGATGGCCCGTTCCAGGTCTAAAATCAGTTTTCTGGGTGGGATAAAAACAGCTGATCAGTAAAAGCAAAGGTAAGCAAAAGCAAGTACAAAAGGCTCGGCCAAAAAGCAAAGCCCACCAAAAATAGTTTCAACTCATCGACGTTCCCCTCCAAGGAAGTCTTTAGTAAAAGGCAAAATACTTGTGTGTTATAAAAAGAAACAAGAGTGAGTACAGCCGTCTGCTCGAGAGCAGCAGAAAATCCTAGTCGACCCAGTCCAAACCATCGCTGTAAGCCTCACTGGGTGTCCAAACTAAAATGATAAGAGGCAACTTGATAGACTCCTTACTGATGTTTATATATGTACTCACAATGCTATTTTTTTAAAACACCAGCTAATGACAAGTGTTACATGTGAATAATCAATGTGTGAGTAATCAGGAAGCTCCCATAAAAGGTAGTGGCAAGGTCTACCAAATGTTTAACTTCACAACCCGTAAGCTGCTGGAACCTTGGTTGCCACCTTCCCTCAAAATGTAAATCCCACAATTTGCCATCTCTGATGTGTAAATAACAGAGCAGAGTGGCGCAGCGAAAGCGTGCTGGGCCCATAACCCAGAGTGCGATGGATCAAAACCATCCTCTGGTAATTGTTGTGCTTTGTACCAGCAATAAGTGTATTTTGAGTCTGTTGATTTTTAACAAAGCATCTCTGTCTGAAATGAAATGTCTCCACCTGCTGAAGAGTAATCTTAATGGCATATCAAGTGTCAATTTCATCTGTAAAAATGGAAACTACAGTAATCATACTTATCATAACACCCATAAAAACTGGAGTGTAGTACAATAAATATACTCCAGTACAAGTACATAAATAAAGTAAAATAGAAACTGTAAAACATGTACATTTAAAGTGCTTGTTGTGCTGTCTGATGGTCGGAGGTAGAAAAGAGAGAGCATACCGCTTAGTTTGTGTCACAGGAGGTCTTAGTCTACCACTACGTTCTGTAACCCTAC
>NW_023269295.1:19551-24343 GCF_013103735.1 Etheostoma cragini
AAAGTAGAAATATCAGAAAAATCTACTTGAGTACAGTAACGAAGTATTTGTACTTCGTTACTTCCCATCTCTGGATTTCACCCAAAGAGTGCCAGGGTTCAAATCAAATTCCTTACTGTTAACTACTTTTCTATTTCCTTCCATGTAGCCTTTGCCATATAAAGACGTGTCCTCCATGTCCACTGAAGTTTCTCAGCGTGCTCTCTAGTAACATTTGAGTGCTCCAGGTAGATTTGCATAAAAAATTTACAAGGCTACTTTTACTTTTATACCTTAAGTAAATTTCCAAGCCTGTACTTTGTTACTTTTACTTGAGTAAAGAAGTTTAATCATTACTTCCACTTTTACCGGAGTATTTTTTAGCACAAGTATCTGTACTTCTACTTAAGTACGGAAAGTGAGTACTTTTGCCATCTCTGCATTAGGGTTAGTGCCACCTTGGGATTTCACCCAAAGAGTACCAGGGTTCAAATCAAATTCCTTACTGTTAACTACTTTCCTATTTCCTTGTGCCCTCAACCGCAGGCAAGTCCACAATTAAAAGGCAGATGTATGTTCAGAAATAGAATGTATTGAAAAATCACGAGACAAAAATATATTTACAAAACATTTAACCAAGATTTAAAGAAACCGTTGCAAAACACTAATGCCTGGAATTTAAATGACCTGACATTGTCACCTGCTTGACCAACTCCCACGGCCAGATGGTCATACTCACCGTCACAGACCAGTTCTCCCAAGTCTTTGCACTTCATCCCCCTGTCCAAGCTGCCCGCATCCATGGAAACTGCCCACCTGCTGGTCCACCACGTCTTCCGCCTCTATGGTATCCCCCTGGATATCGTCTCCAACCGGGCTCAGTTCACATCATAAGTCTGGAAGTCTTCCTGCCGAGCCCTCAATTCAATTCAACTTTATTTAAAGTATTAAATCATAACAACAGTTATCTTGAGACACTTTAAAGGTAGAGTAGGTCTAGACCACACTCTATAATTGTAAAGTCACAATAATTCCCCAAAGATGAAGCATGGTGCGACAGTAAAACCAAGCACAGTGGTGAGGAAAAACTCCCCTTTTATCAACAAACCTCGGTCAAACCCAGACTCTTGGTAGGCTGTGATGCACGATGGCAATAATAATCACAACAAAGAAAATGAAACAGTGACTAAAAATGGTAGTAGTAGTGGTTCATGCCTCAGCAGGGCACTTCAAGGGGTTACAGTATGCAGCATGGAACAGCAGGGAATAGCAGGATCACAGCAACATCTGCAGCCAAGATCTTGATGCCATCCTAATCCAAGGTAACATGCTTGGCAAAAAGGAAACATAAGGACTCCAGGGAGTAAACTCCCCATAATTAGGTTAGTAACGGGCATTTCTCGGAGGGAATGCACATAAATTGAAAGTGGCAGTCTAGAACTTGGTTCAGACATTGGTTGACTCCATGCAACACAGATGTGAAGCTTTTCTCAGAAATAATGGTCATGCAGCTAAATATTGGTGCAGTTATTCAAAATAAAGCAAACCCTTGAGACACTTTTCACCCTTACAGTACAGTAAGTGTTTGAAATTGATTTGGAATTGAATGTACAGCTTTCCCAATGCATTGATATTATGGAAATTAAAGCCATTCTTAGGATGATTATGAGCATTATTCACTTTTTTAAACACTGCTATTATTCTGAACACAACTGTACGTGTATCAGTCCCTCTAGCATTTCACGATTGTAGAATTCACACAAATTCAACCAATCATCGTGACTTTGGTGCGACCGCCAATTTTGACCAATCACTGCAACTTTTCCATAAATTTGACCAATAACCGGAGTCTCCTGCAACTTCAACTAATCCCAGCTGTCCCACATGCCAGACTTTGTCTCAGTATGTGACACACATGGTGAATGCAGGAAATACTGGAGATTAGACGTACAGAATGACCTAAATTGAGAACAGCTACGCTCATTATTGTAAGTGCAATGATACGTTAAAGCCTAACAAATACTTTATCAAACCATAGGAATGTGTCCGAGGCCAGGTGAGGAATTAATGTAAAAAAGCAACAAGCCACTGACACATGTTAAAATTTGATTCATTCAATGAATTGTCTTAAATCCTCCACCCATTTTATACCAACATTTGCAGCATCCTGAGCATTTTTGGTAAGGTTACTGGGAAAACTTAGCCTGAAGTAATTTTATTTTCAAGTTTCCTTATTTTTAAACATTAAAATCAAAGATTTTGCAACGGAAGACATTGTAACTTTTATCGCGTGACAAAAAATTCTGGAGGGACTGATGTGTCTGTCTGCTGAAAAGTACAATATATGACACATTACCCCTGATGTGTGTGTGTGCGCGCATGTTTATGCTGGAGTGCACAATGTGATCTTTTGCAGGTCTCTCGTACTGTGTGCATTTCCATGTGTTGGAAAGCTGTGATGTAATGTTACCATTACATGAGGTAGTTTGCAGCTGCGGTTTGTGGGGGGGACAGTTTGTGTGCAGGGGTTTTAGTTGGTCTTTACATGTGCTCATCTGCTGTAAAGCACAATAGTGCTCCATTGGACCACCAGGTCCCACTTTACATAGGAAAACCAGACACTATTGTAGTGGAAGTTTCTGTTCAGCGAGGGAGGAATTTGTGTTGAAGAAGAGACCTTGTTGAAACAAAATAAAGACAGGCTGTAGACTGGATTAAAAGTTTAGATATTCGGTGGAAGAGTTTAATTATTTTCTCGAGAGAACAATCAAACAAAAATGACAAGAATAGCAGTTCACAATGCAACAGAGTAACAAGGTGACCCCACAATTCTGGTGCCCGCGTAACACAAAACAACTCCTTATATCCTCTCCTGCCCCAACAGAAAACCCTATCATGTTTGGAAAAAACCCTTTGATCCTAAACATTACACTTCATCTTATTCTTCAGACTCACTGGTGCCAGTTGCTGTCCCTGTACATCTGGTTAATGCGTCAACAGATGGCTGTCGCTGTCATTCTAGCTTAGGAGTGCAGAGATTTATCTTTTCCATAGATTAGTTCTGTTTCTGACCTAGAGTTTGGGCAACCTGACCTTTGCCTATCTCCCGGGCGCCTGCATCTGTTTGCCTGGTTGGCGGGCTGGTCGCCCAGCGTCAGGTTGGCGGACGTCTGGTTGGCGGGCTGGTCGCCCAGTGTCAGGTTGGCGGACGTCTGGTTGGCGGGCTGGTCGCCCAGTGTCTGGTTGGCGGGCTGGTCGCCCAGCGTCAGGTTGGCAGACGTCTGGTTGGCGGGCTGGTCGCCCAGCGTCAGGTTGGCGGACGTCTGGTTGGCGGGCTGGTCGCCCAGCGTCAGGTTGGCGGACGTCTGGTTGGCGGGCTGGTCGCCCAGCGTCAGGTTGGCGGACGTCTGGTTGGCGGGCTGGTCGCCCAGCATCAGGTCGCCCAGTGTCAGGCAGGTTTTGAGCTGTTCGGGTCGGTTGAGGGGCAATTGAACATCTGCAAGTTTTTGAATAGCTGCCTCAGCTTCCACTTCATTGGTTTCCAGTTGTGCTGAAAAATATGTCGAAATCGTTAAGTTCCAACTACCCATGACGCTAATAATTTAAAGAATTTACCACTAAGGCTTCTTTGTTTATTAAAAAGGAAATTATTAACTGCTACCTTAGCTGTTGTGTTGCTTTTGAGAGCAAATTGCCACATAATTTAAAAAGTTTAATTTTAACTCATTTTTCGTGTAACTGTTGGACACTTGCAATACACATTACAGTGTGAAGGATGTGGCTATAGGCAGAGGTCCGTAATCAATAATTGTTGTATTCTTTAAATATATAAATGTCTGAATAATTTGAGAAGCCAGTTGTATACCCAAATTGTATAGTCATATAGCCTAAAGTCAGAGATGGGAAGTGACGAAGTACAAATACTTCGTTACTGTACTCAAGTAGATTTTTCTGATATTTCTACTTTACTTTACTATTTATTTTTGTGGCGACTTTTTACTTCTACTCCTTACATTTTAACACAAATATCGGTACTTTCTACTCCTTACATTTTACAAAAGTGGCTCGTTACTTTAGTTTTTACAAGAGGTTGTCATGTCGGACAATAGCGCGGACACGCGCCACACACAGCGAGCGGTTGCCGCGCCACACGGAGAAAAAAGTGAGAGAAATGAAAAGGAGACAAGCTGTCCGGAGGATAATCAGCTGAGATTGTGTGTGTGCCTCATTGAAAACCGTAAGTCGTATAACTCATGTTGTCAGTTCATTTAAGCCTGTTATTGGTCTGTAGTTCTTCACATTTAAAGTAAGTAAGCTAGTGGTTTTGGTGTGTTCTTCACCTGTTAGCTAGGTTGCACGTTGGTCTTAATGAAGCATCAACACTTTCAGCAGCTTTATTCGCATGAGTTTGTTTTTTTTGGACCAAACTTCAGTTACTGTAATTCAATTGACAAGTTGATGGAAACTTAGCTAGACAGAAGTTGTCTCCGTCTGTTTTAACCGACACACCTGGGGTGAAGTTGGAAACCAGAATCAGCTTTAATCCAGTCCTAATCTAGTTCTCAACTTTCACATCATTTTACTGGAGTTATCCTTATTATTGTTTACGTCATCAATACCATATTCAATCTAAATCGATGGGAATACATCTACTGTATTTGACGCACGACTAAGACAACTCAACAGATTTAGCATTTTGGATTAATTCACAGCAAATCAGTGCGACTTGATGGCACTAACGTTAGCACATAGTTGTATGGAGGGCCACATGGTTGAAAATTAAGAAAACAGCAAGACATTCCCATCATTCTCA
>NW_023269296.1:0-3963 GCF_013103735.1 Etheostoma cragini
TTCTTTAGTGAAACCAAAGAAGCAGGAATCTGCCGGTTTGAAGAGGTCGTGTTCATCTTTGACGGTCTGGATGAGTGTAGACTTCCTCTGGACTTCCTCAAAACTGAGATCCTGACTGATGTTACAGAGTCCACCTCAGTGGGTGTGCTGCTGACAAACCTCATCAGGGGGAAACTGCTTCCCTCTGCTCGCCTCTGGATAACCACCCGACCTGCAGCAGCCAATCAGATCCCTCCTGGTTGTGTTGACTTGGTGACAGAGGTCAGAGGGTTCACTGACGCCCAGAAGGAGGAGTACTTCAGGAAGAGATTCAGAGATGAGGAGCAGGCCGGCAGAATCATCTCCCACATCAAGAGATCACGAAGCCTCCACATCATGTGCCACATCCCAGTCTTCTGCTGGATCACTGCTACAGTTCTGGAGGATGTGTTGAAGACCAGAGAGGGAGGACAGCTGCCCAAGACCCTGACTGAGATGTACATCCACTTCCTGGTGGTTCAGTCCAAAGTGAAGAAGCTCAAGTATGATGGAGGAGCTGAGACAGATCCACACTGGAGTCCAGAGAGCAGGAAGATGATGGAGTCTCTGGGAAAACTGGCTTTTGAGCAGTTGCAGAAAGGCAACCTGATCTTCTATGAATCAGACCTGACAGAGTGTGGCATCGATATCAGAGCAGCCTCAGTGGTCTCAGGAGTGTTCACACAGATCTTTAAAGAGGAGAGAGGACTGTACCAGGACAAGGTGTTCAGCTTCGTCCATCTGAGTGTTCAGGAGTTTCTGGCTGCTCTTCATGTCCATCTGACCTTCATCAACTCTGGAGTCAACCTGCTGGCAGAAGAACAAACAACCTCACACCAGTGGTTTCTTATTAGAAACAAACCCGATCCAACAGGTTTCTACCAGAGTGCTGTGGACAAGGCCTTACAGAGTCCAAATGGACACCTGGACTTGTTCCTCCGCTTCCTCCTGGGTCTTTCACTGCAGACCAATCAGAGTCTACTACGAGGTCTGATGACACAGACAGGAAGTAGCTCAAAGACCAATCAGGAAACAGTGGAGTACATCAAGAAGAAGATCAGTGAGGATCTGTCTGCAGAGAGAAGCATCAATCTGTTCCACTGTCTGAATGAACTGAATGATCGTTCTCTAGTGGAGCAGATCCAACAGTCCCTGAGTTCAGGACGTCTCTCCACAGATAAACTGTCTCCTACTCAGTGGTCCGCTCTGGTCTTCATCTTACTGTCATCAGAAGACGATCTGGACGTGTTTGACCTGAAGAAATACTCTGCTTCAGAGGAGGCTCTTCTGAGGCTGCTGCCAGTGGTCAAAGCCTCCAACAAAGCTCTGTACGTGCACACACAACTATCCAGATTAAATGGAGTTTTCTTCATTCAAAAAAAGATGAGCTGTAATTGTTTTCTCAAATTGTTCTTTTTTATCTTCAGACTGAGTGGCTGTAAGTTGTCAGAGAGAAGCTCTGAAGCTCTGTCCTCAGTTCTCAGCTCCCAGTCCTCTAGTCTGAGAGAGCTGGACCTGAGTAACAACAACCTGCAGGATTCAGGAGTGGAGCTGATGTCTCCTGGACTAAACAGTCCAAACTGTCCACTTGAAACTCTCAGGTTAGTTTAATCTTATTTGCAAATCAATGTGTCTGCCTGTGAGAATACCCGTTAGACTCTCAGGTTAGTATACCGCTATTTTGAAAATTATGACCCTTATCTGTTATTTTTTTATATTAATCATTGAATAGACTTATCATCTGATTGTTTTCAGACTAAGTAACTGTAACCTGTCAGAGAGAAGCTGTGAAGCTCTGTCCTCAGTTCTCTGCTCCCAGTCCTCTAGTCTGAGAGAGCTGGACCTGAGTAGCAACAACCTGCAGGATTCAGGAGTGGAGCTGGTGTCTCCTGGACTGACGAGTCCAAACTGCAGACTTCGAACTCTCAGGTTAGTGTACCACTGTTTGTGATTGTAAATTGATAACACTTTAAACTGTTATATTTGTCATGTATTAGATAGTGAAAGCACTTTTTATTCAATCATTTTAGGTTAAGTGGCTGTAACCTGACAAAGAGAAGCTGTGAAGCTCTGTCCTCAGTTCTCAGCTCCCAGTCCTCTAGTCTGAGAGAGCTGGACCTGAGTAACAACAACCTGCAGGATTCAGGAGTGGAGCTGGTGTCTCCTGGACTGAAGAGTCCACACTGCAGACTGGGAACTCTCAGGTAAAGATTCAGTTATTTGTAGAAGTTTACCCACTAAGCCTTGAATGGCTTCTTGTATTTCGTTTTAGAATGGACTGACTGAAGATCAATTTCAGGTTAAGTCGCTGCAACCTGTCAGAGAGAAGCTGTGAAGCTCTGTCCTCAGTTCTCAGCTCCCAGCCCTCTAGTCTGAGAGAGCTGGACCTGAGTAACAACAACCTGCAGGATTTAGGGGTGAAGGTGATGTCAGCTGGACTGAAGAGTCCACACTGCAAACTTGACACTCTCAGGTTAGTGTACCACTGTTTGTGATTGTAAAATGATGTCCCTCTAAACTCTTATTTTTTTCATGTATTATATACTGAATGTACTGTTTTATTTAATTATTTTAGGTTAAGTGGCTGTAACCTGTCAGAGAGAAGCTGTGAAGCTCTGTCCTCAGTTCTCAGCTCCCAGTCCTCTAGTCTGAGAGAGCTGGACCTGAGTAACAACAACCTGCAGGATTCAGGAGTGAGGCTGGTGTCTCCTGGACTGAAGAGTCCACACTGCAGACTGGAAACTCTCAGGTTAGTGTACTGCTGTTTATAAATGCAAATTTAACATTTTTATCATGAAGCATTAAATGTGGTAACAATATTGTACGGAAAGGGTTAGCTGACTCAGCATCTTATCAACAGTACCAAGTATTCTTGGTTCACGGCTCATAGACTTGAATATGCCGTTTTGGTCAGTGAAACAATTTTGATTCTTTTAAATCTGTACCTCACTTTAAATTATATCCAGTTCAATATGAGGGTTATCCCAACTATGTTGAATAGACTATACATGAATTACTATGTGTGTGTGTGTGTGTGTGTGTGTGTGTGTGTGTGTGTGTGTGTGTGTAGTCTGTCAGGCTGTCTGGTCTCAGAGGAAGGCTGTACTTCTCTAGTCTCAGCTCTGAACTCCAACCCCTCCCATCTGAGAGTGCTGGACCTGAGCTACAATCATCCAGGAGACTCAGGAGTGAAGCTGCTGTCAGCTGGACTTAAGGACCCACACTGGAGACTGGACACTCTCAGGTATGGACAGATGGACAACCCTGTCCCTCTGTCTCTAATGGTCTCTGGCTGGTTTATGTTTAATGGAGGGTTTGAGCAATTTTCAAATTTTCTGTCCATCTCTTAAGCCAGTGATAGCAAGGAACAAGAAAGAACAAGCCAACCCAAACAGGAGAAATAAGAAAGAGAATAATAAGAAAATGTTGTTAGAAATGATAAATAATAACACAAAAATATGAATGGTGTTTCTAACTTGTGATTGGGTGGGCAGCCTAAACACTCTGACAGACCTAAGTAGGCTTAAGTGAGGTGAATAAGTGCCTCATGTACATTGAAAGAGGAGGGAGAGATAACAATAAACGAGAAATTAATCTACAGGGGATACTTAGTTGAGACCCTTTCATATTTTGAATTGTCACATATGGTTACTAGTACTGGTTATTAGTTATTGATAAGACTGACGTTTGTGTTTATGATCAAGTAGGCTTAAGTTATTTGAAGATCCCATAGAGGGACAAGTCACCGTTATTTCTCCAGAATGAAAGTAATACATATTGTGCTGCATGGAAGAACGTGACTATTACATATTATTGTTATTTATAGTGTGAGTGTGGGTGGGGGTGTAAGGCGTCACACAGTGAGTGAGGTGTATGAAGTTGATTCTGACTTTGTTTCTTCCTGCAGGACGGACCATGGTGGACCACAGAGACTGAGACCTGGTC
>NW_023269297.1:0-129 GCF_013103735.1 Etheostoma cragini
GATCAAAAAGAATTTTGTTGCGTACATGAATTAATCTGAAATAAAGTTTACGTGTATATGCATTTATGAAAAAAAGTTGACGTGTATATGTATTTATCTGTAGACTTAGTGGCGCAACGGTAGGATGTC
>NW_023269297.1:139-449 GCF_013103735.1 Etheostoma cragini
TCAGAAGGTTACTTATTCAAATCACGTCGGGGTCAAATATTCAGAGACGGCAACGGCTCAAATGAAGTTGATGTACTGTATATATACATATTTCTGATATAAAGTTGAAGTTTATGTGCAATATTCAAAAAGATAGTTGATGTGTGTATGCATTAATATCAAAGACAATTCATTTGTAAATGCATGAATATCAAAGAACATTTATGTGTATATGGATTAATCTAAAAGACAGTGGATCTGAATACATGACATAAGGAATTGTGATGATGACATGATGAACAGTGATGATGACATAATGAATGTTGATGAT
>NW_023269297.1:459-612 GCF_013103735.1 Etheostoma cragini
GAAAGTTGATGTGTATATGCATTAATCAGAAAGAAAGTTGATGTGTATATGCATTAATCTGAAAGAGAGGTGACATGTACATGCATTAATCAAAGAGAATGTTGATTTGTACATGCATTAATCTGAAATAAAGTTGATGCGTGTATGAATTAT
>NW_023269297.1:752-1036 GCF_013103735.1 Etheostoma cragini
CTCTGAAAAAAGTTGATGTGTATATGCATTTATGAAAAAAAGTTGATGTGTATATGTGTTAATCAGTAGACCTCGTGGAGCAACGGTAGCGCGTCTGACTCCAGATCAGAAGGTTACGTGTTCAAATCACGTCGCGGTCAAATGTTTAGAGTTGGCATTGCCTCAAAAGAAAGTTGACGTATATATGCATTTTTCTGATATGAAGATGATATGTACATGCATTAATCAAAAAGAAAGTTGATATGTATATTTATTAATCTGAAATAAAGTTGATGTGTATATTT
>NW_023269297.1:1062-1249 GCF_013103735.1 Etheostoma cragini
GAGAAAGTTTATGTGTATATGCATTAATAAAAATAAAGTTGATGTGTGTATGCATTTATTAAAACAGAAAGTTGATGTCTACATGCATTAATCTGAAATAAAGTTGATTCGTGTATGAATTATTCTGAGATAAAGTTTATGTGTATATGCATTAATTAAAACAGAAAGTTGATGTGTATATGCATTA
>NW_023269297.1:1294-1471 GCF_013103735.1 Etheostoma cragini
GATAAAGTTTATGTGTATATGCATTAATCAAAAATAAAGTTGATGTGTATATGTATTAATCTAAAAGAAAGTTGATGTTTATATGCATTAATAAAAATGAAGTTGATGTGTGTATGCATTAATCTAAAAGAAAGTGGATGTGTATATGCATTAATATGAAAGAAAGTTGATGTGTAT
>NW_023269297.1:1626-1784 GCF_013103735.1 Etheostoma cragini
GTGTATGAATTATTCTGAGATAAAGTTTATGTGTATATGCATTAATAAAAAATAAAGTTGATGTGTGTATGCATTAATCTAAAATAAAGTTGATGTGTATATGCATTAATCTAAAAGAAAGTGGATGTGTATATGCATTAATATAAAAGAAAGTTGAT
>NW_023269297.1:1982-2235 GCF_013103735.1 Etheostoma cragini
AAAGAGAAAGTTTATGTGTATATGCATTAATCAAAAATAAAGTTGATGTGTATATGTATTGATCAAAAAGAATTTTGTAGCGTACATGAATTAACCTGAAATAAAGTTTACGTGTATATGCATTTATGAAAAAAAGTTGACGTGTATATGTGTCTATCTGTAGACTTAGTGGCGCAACGGTAGGATGTCTGACTCCAGATCAGAAGGTTAATTATTCAAATCACGTCGGGGTCAAATATTCAGAGATGGCAAC
>NW_023269297.1:2245-2378 GCF_013103735.1 Etheostoma cragini
AAGTTGATGTACTGTATATATACATTTTTCTGATATAAAGGTAAAGTTTATGTGCAATATTCAAAAAGATAGTTGATGTGTATGCATTAATATCAAAGAGAATTCATTTGTAAATGCATTAATATCAAAGAAC
>NW_023269297.1:2388-2543 GCF_013103735.1 Etheostoma cragini
ATATGGATTAATCTAAAAGACAGTGGATCTGAATATATGACATAAGGAATTGTGATGAATGAATGAATGAATGAATGAATGAATGTTGATGATATAATGACAAGAAAGTTGATGTGTATATGCATTAATCTACAAGAAAGTTGATGTGTATATGC
>NW_023269298.1:0-1144 GCF_013103735.1 Etheostoma cragini
ATTGCTGCTAACTAACATGCTAGTTAACATTAACATAGGCACAGGCTAATTACTGCTAACTAACATGCTAGTTAACATAGGAACATGCTAATGTATGTACGTATATGTACAGTATGTATGTATATGTACAGTATGTATGTGTATGTACAGTATGTATATGTACAGTATGTATGTGTATGTACAGTATGTATATGTACAGTATGTATGTGTATGTACAGTATGTATGTGTATGTACAGTATGTATATGTACAGTATGTATGTATATGTACAGTATGTATGTGTATGTACAGTATGTATATGTACAGTATGTATGTGTATGTACAGTATGTATGTATATGTACAGTATGTACGTATATGTACAGTATGTACGTATATGTACAGTATGTATGTGTATGTAGTATGTACATATATGTACAGTATGTACATATATGTACAGTATGTATGTATATGTACAGTATGTACGTATATGTACAGTATGTATGTATATGTACAGTATGTATGTGTATGTACAGTATGTATGTGTATGTACAGTATGTATGTATATGTACAGTATGTACGTATATGTACAGTATGTACGTATATGTACAGTATGTACGTATATGTACAGTATGTACGTATATGTACAGTATGTATGTGTATGTAGTATGTACATATACCTCATTCTTCTATCCTATTTAATTCTTGTCATCCATCTTAGGACCGACCCAATAAAAACGAAGATCTCAGGCAGTGGTTACCGTGTGTCCCAGTCCTAAAATATGTAAAATATTGATAAAATAAAATATAAAAAATGAAATAAAAACGATTTTAATTGATTTAAAAAGTGGTCCACTAAGTCTGTGATCAGCATCCATGGCAACGGGCTGTAATATTTAGCAATGGTCTGGTATACAGATAAAACAACCAAAAAACGTCCGTCCAATGCCGCGATTGACCAATCAGAATGAAGCATTAACCGAGATATATGTAATAGTATTTTATTAATAAAGTTATGTGAAAACAGAACATCACGAGACGCCTGCAAACAAAGGAGGAGCGACCTTTGACCTCCTCTGTTCGGTTGTCTCCACACACACACTCCGACACACACACACACACACACACACACACACACACACACACACACACACACACACACACACAC
>NW_023269299.1:0-1325 GCF_013103735.1 Etheostoma cragini
GGTGTGTGTGGGTGTGTAGGTGTGTGTGTGTGTAGGTGTGTGTGGGTGTGTAGGTGTGTGTGTGTAGGGGTGTGTAGGTGTGTGTGTGTGTGTGTGTGGGGGTGAAGGTCTGTGTACCTCCCACAAATCCAGAGAAACATTGATGTATGTGATGTAATCATGTGTGATGTCATCAGGTGATGGAGCACTGCATCCGGCAGAACAACGCGGTGGACATCTACCAGGAGTACTTTGAGGACGAGGACGAGTTGGAGGACACCCAGGACCCGCCGTCTGCCAAGACCATCAACGTCTTTAGGTACTTATACACTAGGATAATGCAGAATTAAGTACTCAGACATCAACGTCTTCAGGTATTTATACACCTGAATACTGCAGGATAAAGTACTCAGACATCAATGTTAGTCTAGTCTGCCTGTCTACCTGTCTGACTGACTGTCTGCCTGTCTGCCTGCCTGTCTGCCTGCCTTTCTGACTGTCTGTATGTCTGCCTGCCTGTCTGACTGACTGTCTGTCTGTCTACCTGTCTGTCTGTCCCAGAGACCCCAACGAGGTGAAGCGTACCATCAGTGGTCTGTCGTGGCATCCTGACGGAGGCAGGAAGTTGGCTGCAGCGTATTCCTGCCTCCAGTTCCAGAGGAGCTCCAGAGACATGAGCCTGGACTCCTTCATCTGGGACATCGGTGGGTGAGACAGGCAGACAGACAGACAGACAGGTAGACAGACAGACAGAAAAGCAGGCAGACAGGCAGACAGACAGGCAGACAGACAGACAGACAGACAGGTAGACAGTCAGGCAGGCAGACAGACAGACAGACAGACAGTCAGGCAGGCAGACAGACAAACAGACGGGGACAGACAGACAGACAGACAGACAGTCAGGCAGGCAGGCAGACAGACAGACAGGTAGACAGGCAGACAGACAGGTAGACAAACAGACACACAGACAGGCAGACAGACAGACAGACAGGTAGACAGACAGACAGAAGGACAGACAGACAGACAGTCAGGCAGGCAGGCAGACAGACAGACAGACAGGTAGGTAGACTAACCTGTCCTTGTGTGTCCAGAGAACCCCAACCGTCCTGAAATGAGTCTGAAGCCTCCGTCAGCCCTGGTCTGTGTGGAGTATAACCCCAAGGACCCCCACACGCTGGTGGGGGGCAGCTACAATGGACAGATTGGTGAGACAGGTGTCTCTCTCTCAGGCAGCTGTCTATCTCTCAGGCAGCTGTCTGTCTCTTAGTCTACATCTCCTCCTCTATCTGTCTGTCTCTCAGGGTTCATCTCCTCCTCTATCTGTCTGTCTCTCAGGGTTCATCTCC
>NW_023269300.1:0-1082 GCF_013103735.1 Etheostoma cragini
ACATGACTCGGCAGGAACATGACTCGGCAGACAGACAGGAACATGACTCAGCAGACAGACAGGAACATGACTCGGCAGACAGACAGGAACATGACTCAGCAGACAGACAGGAACATGACTCAGAATAGTACCTGTGGTGTCCGGTGTATTTGGCTCCTTTAATGTGGCCGACACCTCTGCAGCCCGGCGTGGGACACACGCCCTGGGAGGGTGCGGAGCCTGATGGCGAGGGGGCAGAGCCTACAACACAGAGGAAGAAGATTAATGCTAATGCTAATGCTAAAGCTTTAAAGCTCATGTCGGGTAATTATTAACTAACCCTTAACTGACAGTAATAACCACTTTATCAACATTAACTAACTGCTCGTTGGCTTGTTAGTCTAATAGGAAGGAGGAGGTCTGTCTGTCTGTCTGTCTGTCTGTCTGACCGGGGGGGGGGGGGGGGGGGGGGGGGGGGGGGGGGGGCTCCATGGGGTGTCTGTCTGTCTGACCTGGGAGGGGGGGGGTTCCAGGGGGTGTCTGACCTGGGGGGGGCTCCAGGGGGTGTCCTGTGCGTTGACTCCAGCCGACTGGATGAAGGTCCGAGAAATCGCTGTCGCTCCAGACGTCAAACTGCTGAGACCAGCCGTCATAGTGCACCTGTTGGGAGACACACCTGGTGACATCATCACACCTACTGACATCATCCCACCGGTACTGTAACCCTACCAGATGGTATTATGGTCTGGTACCAGATGGTATTAAGGTCTGTTACCAGATGGTATGATGGTCTGTTACCAGATGGTATTATGGTCTGGTACAAGATGGTATTAAGGTCTGTTACCAGATGGTATGATGGTCTGGTACCAGATGGTATTAAGGCCTGGTACCAGATGGTATTATGGTCTGGTACCAGATGGTATTATGGTCCGTTACCAGATGGTATTATGGTCTGGTACCAGATGGTATTAAGGTCTGGTACCAGATGGTATTATGGTCTAGTACCAGATGGTATTATGGTCTGTTACCAGATGGTATTATGGTCTGGTACCAGATGGTATTAAGGTCTGTTACCAGATGGTATGATGGTCTGTTACCAGATG
>NW_023269301.1:0-2164 GCF_013103735.1 Etheostoma cragini
GCCCTCAGCTACAGGCAGCCAATCAGGTCCTCAGCTACAGGCAGCCAATCAGGTCCTCAGCTACAGGCAGACAATCAGGTCAGCCCTCAGCTACAGGCAGCCAATCAGGTCAGCCCTCAGCTACAGGCAGCCAATCAGGTCGGAAATCATCACAGGTTGGACTCGAACCCTGGACCTGTGCGTTGAGGCAACCTCTATGCATATGTGCGCTTGTTATATTAAAACCTCTTCATTTATTAGCTGATTAAACGTTGTTTTAATAATGTAAATACACTGACCCTTTGAGATAAATGTCAAATATTGACTTTCAGAATGCAGGAGAGTAGACGTAGGAAGTAGCATGAAATGGAAACCCCTGAGATATTATACCCAGTTAAAGTACAAGTACCTGAGATATTATACCCAGTTAACGTACCTGAGATGTTATACTCAGTTAACGTACCTGAGATATTATACTCAGTTAAAGTACAAGTACCTGAGATATTATACCCAGTTAACGTACCTGAGATGTTATACCCAGTTAAAGTACAAGTACCTGAGATATTATACCCAGTTAAAGTACAAGTACCTGAGATATTATACCCAGTTAAAGTACAAGTACCTGAGATGTTATACCCAGTTAACGTACCTGAGATATTATACTCAGTTAACGTACAAGTACCTGAGACATTATACCCAGTTAACATACCTGAGATGTTATACCCAGTTAAGGTACCTGAGATGTTATACTCAGTTAACGTACCTGAGATATTATACTCAGTTAACGTACAAGTACCTGAGATATTATACCCAGTTAACATACCTGAGATGTTATACCCAGTTAAGGTACCTGAGATGTTATACTCAGTTAACGTACCTGAGATGTTATACCCAGTTAACGTACCTGAGATGTTATACTCAGTTAACGTACCTGAGATGTTATACTCAGTTAACGTACCTGAGATGTTATACCCAGTTAACATACCTGAGATGTTATACTCAGTTAACGTACCTGAGGTGTTATACTCAGTTAACGTACCTGAGATGTTATACCCAGTTAAAGTACCTGAGATGTTATACCCAGTTAACGTACCTGAGGTGTTATACCCAGTTAACGTACCTGAGATGTTATACCCAGTTAAGGTACCTGAGATGTTATACTCAGTTAACGTACCTGAGATATTATACCCAGTTAACATACCTGAGATGTTATACCCAGTTAACGTACCTGAGGTGTTATACTCAGTTAACGTACCTGAGATGTTATACCCAGTTAAAGTACCTGAGATGTTATACCCAGTTAACGTACCTGAGATGTTATACCCAGTTAACGTACCTGAGGTGTTATACTCAGTTAAAGTACCTGAGGTGTGTGTGACTGTGTTCAGGTGACGGCGGAGCTGAGAGAGCAGCTGCAGAACAAAGAGAAAGAACATGAAGTAGCTCTGAACACCCTGAAAGACCAGGTAACACACACACACACACACACACACACACACACGCACACACATGGACACACACACACGCACACATACACACACACGCACACACGGACAGACACACACGCACACGAAAACATACACACGGACAGACACACGCACACGCACACATACACACACACACACATGGACACACACACACACACACACATGGACACACACGGACAGACACACACACACGGACAGACACACGGACAGACACACACACACGCACACACATGGACACACACACACACACACATGGACACACACGGACAGACACACACACACGGACAGACACACGGACAGACACACACACACACACACACACACACACACACACGGACAGTACCTTCGGACAGAATGTACCTTCAATTGCATTTTATTTATAGTATCAATTCATAACAAGAGTTATCTGGAGACACTTTACAGATAGAGCAGGTCTAGACCAGATAGAGCAGGTCTAGACCAGATAGAGCAGGTCTAGACCAGATAGAGCAGGTCTAGACCACACTCCAGAATTTACAAGGACCCAACAGGTCTAGTAGTTTCCTCCAGAGCAGCAACAGGGCCACAGTGATGTTGTGATACAAGTCTTAAAGTTCGTTCATAACGACCTTAAAGGGTTGAAGGAGGAGTTAGAGTGAAACTGGAGGAACGTCTGCTCCTTTCCCTTTTCTCTGAAGATGCTTCTCTGAAGATGCTTC
>NW_023269302.1:0-2717 GCF_013103735.1 Etheostoma cragini
CCCACACCTCACTACCATAGAGGAGGACTGGCTCTATAGGACCCCACACCTCACTACCATAGAGGAGGACTGGCTCTAGTACACATTCTAATAGTTTGAGCCAGATTCTGATTGGGACTTTAATGTAGTTTTGACTTTTCATTGCATAGAACGCCCTGCGTGCTTTCTCTCTCAGCTCCATTATCGCTGGATTTAAACTTCCAGTGGAACTTATTTTCAGTCCTAAATAATCGTAATGTGTACAGTTGTCTAATTTATGTTTCCCTGATGTGAAGCTGTATGTGTTTCCTTGAGATCTGGATCTTTTCTGAAAAGTCAGCGTCTTTTGTCTTTTGTGTGTTTACTGTCAGGGCCCAGGTCTGACAGTACTGCTCCAGCAGGTCCAGGTCCAGGTCTAACTGTCTATCTATCTAGATTTTGGATATTGTAATATCGTAGCATAACATAAAGTGTCTTTTCCTGGTTTTAAAGGCTGCATTACAGTAACGGGATGCCATTTCCTGATCTTACCAGACTGTTGTAGCTGTTATATTATTTACTTTTCCCCACGTAGTCATTAAATCCACATTACTGATGATTATTTATCAAAAACCTCATTGTGTAAATATTTTTGGGGAAACACTGATAGTCAATGCTACAATATTGTTGCAGTAATTTTCAATCAAATATCACAATATTTTTGATTTTTTTAGGTTTTTTATAATGATAATCGAGGTATTTGGTAAAAAATATTGTGATATTTGATTTTCTCCATATCACCCAGCCCTGGTTCCATTGTATTTTTGATATATTTTGAATTGTCATTTGTGTTTTTCTTCTTCACACGGGCTAAATAGAGGAATATCTGCTGTAAATCGGTGCATAAAAGTGTCTCAAAAAACAGGAAATATCTAAATAAATAAATGTAAAATATTTTTTACCAAATACCTTGGTTATCGATCATATAATATTCCAATATATCGGCCAATTATATATCTAAAAAAATAAATCCAGAAACACATAACAAAACATAAACACATTTCCTTTCCATTAGTTATTTGTTGTTAATTATGAGTTCTCACTAAAATATGATTAAAATTTGTTTTATTGTCTCAACAGAACATCAAAATATATTAAAGTTCTGATCAATAAAATGTAGAAAAATACAAACTTATACATACACTCATAACATGGTTGACCGTCCGTTTTTATTTTATTTTTTAAATATTAATTTATCAGAATCATTTATTTGTCATTATAAATGATTCTGATGAAAGCATATTTAATATTAAATAATTCTTTTAATTTGTTTTTTTATCGGGCATTATAAATGTTGATACCGATCGGTCAGGAAATGCCTAATATCGGCCGATAATCGACCAGTAATTAACCAAAGCACTTCTCACACAAAACCGAAACATCCATTAACTTGTTTAACACATTATAACAACGACAAATACTGTGTTCTGTAGACACAACAAATCTTGATAATAAACATATTACATACATACATTTGTTCCCTTGAATAGAAATATATCAATACCTGAAATTAGATGAGTGATTAGTTTACTCTGACAGGAGAGATGATCAGAGGGGCACCATCTTCACTCCAGTCAGGACCAAAGTATGGGAAGAGTTTCTCAGTGAAGGAGCAGCCAGTAAAGGAGTAGATAAGAGCTGCAGCATCTACGTCATAAAAGGAGACCAGACCCTCCTCATAGTCCACAAACACCCCCACCTTCTGAGGAGGAGACTTCAGAGAGAGAAGGACACCAGGGCCAGCAAGAGCTTTGTACTCATTTCTATTTCTCAACACTATCACCCAGTAACCATGCTCAGGGCTCAGTGTGATTACTCCCTTCCTGTTGATCGACTCTCTGGCCACTCCTAGACTCCATTCAGTCTTTCCTTTAACTTGAACCTCAAAGTAAAATTTTCCTGAAGAGAAACTCTGTTTTCCTAAAACACAAGGACAATGAGAAAATCTCTCTGGGTTGTCTGGGAGATTCTTCCAAACATTACCAGCATGCACTTTTTTCCCATCATCAGACAGGATGAGTTGAGGATGTGCTGTATCAGGATCAAGAGTCACATCCACTGCATACTGCTGGACCCTCTTCAGCTCAGACTCAACCAGCTTCTTCATCTCTTTACTGAGCGTCTCCTCCAGCTGAACCACAGCTTTCACCACAGTCCCGTCATATGATGATGGAGGGACGCTGACCTCTGTCCAGTCCTTGGTGGGTGGAGGGTGGTTGGTGTTTAGGGACTGGACCCTCTGGAGAAGATGGAGGTGGTCTTCAGAGCGTGAGAGCTGCTCCACCTCAGTGCTTCTCTTCATCAGCTCAGAGATTTCCTGTTCCAGCTCTGTGATGAAAGCTTCAGCCTGTTTTTCTGTTGTTGTCTGCTTCTCTTTGATGGTGTTGATGAGCTCATTCAATCCTCTCTCAACAGACTCCTTCAGAGAAGTGAAGACCTGAACACCTTCTGCTAGCTCTCTGTCTGCAGCTTCCTCACTGAGCTCCACTGAGTGTTTGATCTCCTGAACCTTCAGTCGTCTCTTCTGGATCATCTGCTGGATTTCAGCCTCCGTCTTCCCCAGCTCTGCCTTCTTTCCTTCATATTCTTCTTTCAGAGGAACAACATTATGCGTCTTGTGCTCTAAAACAGTGCAGAGCATGCAGACACATGTCTGGTCGGTCTTACAGAACAGCTCCAGAGGTTTATCGTGGTCCGTA
>NW_023269303.1:0-2523 GCF_013103735.1 Etheostoma cragini
TCTCTAAGCCTTCATCTTCTCCTCTCCCTCAGCCGTCGTATGGTTGCACGTCTCACACATCTCTCGGGAAATTGGACGCTGCGCTCTGACTGCGAATGCGAGGCTTTGTAAAAAGCCGAGATATATCTCTATTTGAGCAAATCCTCCCGGGCAACCTGGTAGGAAACGGTTGCTAGGCGACGGGGGATGCAACCACAAGGACCCGGTGTACATTTGTATGCAACACCGTGTCTGACTGGTGTAAGTCAGCCGGGTCTGCTTCCAGTCGGCTGCAGCCTTAATTCTGCTTCTTCTTTCTTTGCTTTAATCCTTCTGAGGCATGTCTTATTCTTGGCCTTGCATTTTATTTTAGAGAAACGTGTGTGTGTGTGTGTGTGTGTGTGTGTGTGTGTGTGTGCGTGCGTGTGTGTGTACTCTCCTCCATTATGGGGCCTGGGTGGGTGATTACCTCTCAGACTCAACATGGCCAGAGACAGAATGGGCCATTGATTCCCCAGGAAGAGCCAAAATGGCTGCTCTGGTACAACTTGACACCATCTGAGTGTGTGTGTGTGTGTGTGTGTGTGAGAGAGACTATATGTGTGTGTGTGAGTGTGTTTGTATGCATGTGTGTTTGTGTGTGTATGTGTGTGTGACTCTGTGTGTGTAGACATGGAATAGCCTATGTCAACTTTTACTCAATACTATTTCAAAAACACTTCCATTTGTTTTACAATGCTATAAAATTGAATAAGACCCAAAATTAATGAAAGTAGAGATTTGTACTTGGCAAAGAGCGTTGGGTGGAATCAATCATGTTATTTTGGGGAATTAAAAAGAACATTATATAGGACAACATGGAGACAACATGAGGACAACATGAGGAAGACATGGGGACAACATGAAGACAACATGAGGACAACATGAAGACAACATGAAGACAATATGAAGACTACATGAAGACAACATGAAGACAACATGAAGACAACATGAAGACTACATGAGGACAACATGAAGACAACATGAAGACAACATGAAGACTACATGAGGACAACATGGGGACAACATGAAGACAACATGAAGACTACATGAGGACAACATGGGGACAACATGAAGACAACATGAAGACTACATGAGGACAACATGGGGACAACATGGGGACAACATGAAGACAACATGAAGACTACATCAAGACAACATGAAGACAATATGAAGACTACATGAAGACAACATGAAGACTACATGAAGACAACATGAAGACTACATGAGGACAACATGGGTACAACATGGGGACAACATGAAGACAACATGAAGACTACATGAGGACAGCATGGGTACAACATGAGGACAACATGAAGACAACATGAAGACAACATGGGTACAATGTAAATGTAAATGTAAATGTGCTGTATTTATATATCTTTTCCAGTTTTAACGACTGCTCAAAGCACTTTTACATCTACAGGAAACATTCACCATTCACACACATTCATACACTGTGGCCGGGGCTGTCGTACAAGGTGCCACCTGCTCATCAGATAAACATTCACACACATTCACACTCCGATGCGCAGCACCGGGGGCAACTCGGGGTTCAGTGTCTTGCCCAAGGACACTTCGACAATGACTGCAGGGGCGGGGATCGAACCACCAACCTTCCAATTGGCAGGCAACCGCTCTACCACTGAGCCACAGCCGCCCCGACAGCCGCCCCGCCCCGACTACAAAATGAGGACAACATGAAGACAACATGAAGACAACATGAGGGTTAATGCAGTTTCCTTTGGCGTGACCGTGTTGATACTTTAAGAAACCAGCTGATGGCTTGAAAACGAGAGACCGGAGGACGAGAGGAAAAGAGACAAGAAACGGGAGGAGGAGAGGAAGACAGACGAGAGACAGGAGGAGGAGAGGAAGACAGACGAGAGACAGGAGGACAAGAGGAAACAGGATTAAAGCATTTCCCAGTGCTTGCCTCTCCGTTAGGGAGATTAATGAGGACGGTGCAGCCGGGACGGTGAAAAATGACACTATTACCTGTTTAGGGTAAAAAGGTGTGTGTGTGTGTGTGTGTGTGTGTGTGTGTGTGTGTGTGTGTGTGTGTAACAAGCATAGTGTGTGTCCCTGTGTGTCCCATAGTGTGTTACTTTTGATGATTTGTGAATGTAGAAAAGGAACCGATGTGAGTTAAATTTGAGCTTCTCTACCTTTACTTCGGACACATGAAGAAGAACAAACGGAGGAACGCGAGCTCGGCTCGTTATCTAACCGACGAGATGTTGACTGACGCACGCATGAGAGCCCGTGGGAGCTTTTAGAGAACAAGAGAGCAGCATGAATGAATGAATGAATGAATGAATGAATGAATGAATGAATGAATGAGTGAATGAGTGAAACAGGCTTTATGTCGTGTGAAAAGATTGAAAAGGAGAACGAGTGCTCGGGCTGAAATTAGGCCGAAAAACACGTCCCGATTATTAAAATGAACAAAGAAAGTAAAAAAGAAGTGGCGGAGGGAGGAGGGAGGAGAGGAGGAGGGAGGAG
>NW_023269304.1:0-1005 GCF_013103735.1 Etheostoma cragini
ACAGGCAGAGGGACAGACAGGCCGTTAGAGGGACAGACAGGCCGTTAGAGAGACAGACAGGCAGAGGGACAGACAGGCAGAGAGACAGACAGGCAGAGGGACAGACAGGCCGTTAGAGGGACAGACAGGCAGAGAGACAGACAGGCAGACAGGCTGATTTCTGGTTACCTGGTCCTCAGATCTCTGCAGGGTAAATCCAGACCGCTAGCTAGACTATCTGTCTCCGTGTTGGGGCTCTAACCTGCGGCTGATTTCTGAGGACTCTGGATTTACCCTGCAGGTAACCATAGTAACCAGACCGCTAGCTAGACTATCTGTCCAATCAGAGTCTCTGTTGACAAACAAAACTACTTCTGAGCGTACACATGTTCCCCCAAAACACTTCCTTCCTGAGACCGTTTAGCAGCGGCACCAGGGCTCCGTCCGGAGCTGTGGAGGAGGGTCTGGATGGAGGAGGGTCTGGATGGAGGGGGTCTGGATGGAGGAGGGTCTGGATGGAGGGGGTCTGGATGGAGGAGGGTCTGGATGGAGGGGGTCTGGAAGGAGGAGGGTCTGGATGGAGGAGGGTCTGGAAGGAGGAGGGTCTGGATAAAGGGGGTCTGGATAAAGGAGGGTCTGGATGGAGGGGGTCTGGATGGAGGAGGGTCTGGACATGACGTACCTTGGAGTAGATGGTGGCGTTGATCCAGGCCAGTCTCCTGCACAGATGGTTCAGTTTCTCTGCAAACACCTTCTGGCTTTTCTGCAGCTCGTCCAGGATGTCGGCTCTCTGAGGAAACAGGAAGTAGGAAACAGGAAGCAGGAAGTAGGAAACAGGAAGTAGGAAACAGTTAGTACTTCTTCCACTGCTGTTTGTCTCCTCTTAAGACTGTAAAGTTAAAAACGTTCCTCTGTTTGTCAAAGTCAAACAGGTTGTTTGTGTGTGTCTCTGTGTGTGTGTGTGTGTGTGTGTGTGTGTGTGTGTGTGTGTTTCTGTGTGTGTCTGTGTGTGTGTGTATCTGTGTG
>NW_023269305.1:0-1624 GCF_013103735.1 Etheostoma cragini
ACCAGGTGAGTTCCTCTGTAGGGTGTGTCTTCCTCTGTGTTTTTTTTGCATTTACGTTTAACTTTATTGTCATTGTGCAGGAACAAAAACAGTTTGCGTAATAAAACCAGCAGAACAGTCCAAGTTGATATATTAATATATATAAAGTATAGAAAGGTGGTGCATAGGCAGAAGGAGGAGTGTCTATTAATATATATGAAGTATAGACAGGTAGTGCATAGGCAGAAGGAGGAGTGTATATTATTATATATGAAGTATAGACAGGTGGTGCATAGGCAGAAGGAGGAGTGTATATTAATATATATGAAGTATAGACAGGTGGTGCATAGGCAGAAGGAGGAGTGTATATTATTATATATGAAGTATAGACAGGTAGTGCATAGGCAGAAGGAGTGTATTGCAGTGTTATAAGACCAGAATAACTATGGCTATGGAATATGAACAATGTCTGAACTACATGTACAGATATGTGCAGTGTAGCAGCAGAGACATTATACTAGTAGGAAGAATCAGTGTTGGGGGGTTACTTTAAAAAAGTAATTAGTTATAGTTACTAGTTACGTCTTCCAAAAAGTAACTAAATTAGTTCAGTAAGAAAGTTACAAATTAAAAAAGTAACTAATTACTTCAGAAAGTAACTAATGCTTTTCAAGGAAATTATTAAATGTTGAAATGTCACCCCCCCTTTAGATGGCATTCATTAGAATATTTCTATATTTATGGACTTGACTGTTTCATGACTTTGATCTAATGTTTCCTCCCTTTTCATACGTTTATGTAATATATATGTAAATATTCTTTCTTTTTCATACGTTTATTGTATGCAGCAAGGCTAATGAGTGAAAACTCACTTCGGCAACGAGTCTAGTTGTGATTCAGATTGTAATGGAAGAATCCCGGGGGGGGGTTATGGTTCTAATAGTATAACAGCTGCTTATTATCTGATATGAACAGTAGGCTATGTCTATGCTGAGGTTGGAACTTGGAGCCATTCAGTATAATCAGAAGGGACGAGTAATACAGCTGTTTACATCAGATTAGTAGAGAATACTACACACTGTACTCTGACCCCCCCCCCCACACACACACACACACACACACACACACACACAAAGACACATACACACACACACACACCACCACCACACCCAGGTAAGACAGGGACACGGACAAGAATCAAGACAAACAAGTTGGTTCAAGAGACAATCCTACACACAAGCACACACACACACACACACACACACACACACACATACATGCACACACACACACACACACACACACACACACACACACACACACACACACAGTTAAGTATCTTTAACTCTGTTTCTTGGTCTCCAGCAGCTTTAATGTGTATTATTATATCTTCATTATTCAGCCAATCAGCTTTAATGGGTATTATTATATCTTCATTATTCAGCCAATCAGCACGTCATGTCCAGATGAGGTCATTCTAACATTTCTTTCCTCCTCAGGGAGAAAATGTACTCGGAGCCTTTGAGAGTAAAATATTAAATTTTTATTAGCACTCACCCTGCCTCAGCCTTCAGCTTCCTCCTCCTGCTCTCTTCTCTTCACACTGAATGGAGTCTCAGCTGGCTCACCTCTTCCTCTTCTCCTC
>NW_023269305.1:1634-1949 GCF_013103735.1 Etheostoma cragini
GCTCCTCCCCCCTTCATTTACTGGAAACCAGGTGAGTTCCTCTGTTTGGGTGTGTCTTCCTCTGTGTTTTTTTTGCATTTACTTTGCATTAATCGTTGATGTGTATATGCATTAATCTAAAAGGAAGTTGTGTACATGCAATAATTAAAAAGAAAGTTGATTTGTATTTGCATTGATCTAAAAGAAAGTTACCTTGCAACTGCCTCCAGAGTCCTCCAGGATAGCATATCCCGGAAAGACTCCTTCAGTCGGACGGCTTCCCTGACCACCGGTGTCCACCAGGGTGTTCGTGGGTTACCGCCCCTTGAGGCACCT
>NW_023269305.1:2067-2212 GCF_013103735.1 Etheostoma cragini
CCCAATCACGCCTCTCCAAGTATCTCCATCATTGCCCACGTGTGCGTTGATGTCCCCCAGCAGAACTATGGAGTCCCCTACTGGAGCCCCATACAGGACCCCATTCATGGTCTCCAAGAAGGCCGAATACTCCGAACTCCTGTTT
>NW_023269305.1:2222-2867 GCF_013103735.1 Etheostoma cragini
CACAAACAACAGTCAGAGTTTTCCCCCCCATCACCCGAAGGCGTAG
Organism: Etheostoma cragini; assembly: GCF_013103735.1. Lineage (NCBI taxonomy): Eukaryota > Metazoa > Chordata > Actinopteri > Perciformes > Percidae > Etheostoma > Etheostoma cragini. The sequence continues at coordinate 2,269 of NW_023269305.1, forward strand.
GGAGGCGACCCTCTCGTCCACCGGGGTAAACTCCACACCCGCCCGGCGCCTCACACCCTGGGCAACTCAAGAGTAGGACAGAGTCCAACCCCTATCCAGGAGTACGGTTCCAGAGCCGAAACTGTGCGCAGAGGTGAGCCCCACCAGATCTAACTGGTAGCGCTCAACCTCCCGCACAAGTTCCGGCTCCTTCCCCCACAGAGAGGTGACATTCCACGTACCCAGAGCCAGCCTCTGCTGCCCGGGTCTGGTCTCCCGAAGCCCCTGACCTTTGCTGCCACCCTTACGGCAACGCACCCAACCCGATTGGTTCCTCCCACAGGTGGTGGGCCCATGGGCAGGAGGGAGAGGTGCCACATAGCTTTTTCGGGCTGTGCCCGGCCAGGCTCCGTGGCAAACCCGGCCACCAGGCGCTCGCTTACGAGCCCGCTCCAGACAGGGGCCCCGGGCTTCCACCGGGCAGGGTCCCTCAACCCCTTCCTTGATTTTCCATGAGGTTATTGAACCATTCTTTGTCTGGCCCCTCCCCTGAGACCACTTTGCCATGGGAGACCCTACGAGGAGCACAAAGCTCCAGAGAACACAGCCCTCAGGTTCAT
>NW_023269305.1:2877-3633 GCF_013103735.1 Etheostoma cragini
AAACCTCTCCACCACGATAAGGTGATGGTTCCCGGAGAGGCTGAATGAGATGAATTTTGATGATGACAAAAGGAATGGGGATTATATAATGAAAAGAAAGTTGATGTGTATATGCATAAATCAAAAAGAAAGGTGATGTGTATATGCATAAATCTAAAAGAAATTTGATGTGTATATGCATAAATCTTAAAGAAAGTTCATGTGTATATTAGGGATGAGCCGAATACTCGGCTGAAACTAGTATCCAGTACGGATAAAGCACTTTTGCAGAGTACAAGTATAATACGAGTAATACGAGTCAATATCCGTGCTCGGATTGAATAAGTCTCCACTGACTGTGTCTCCATTCTGTGATAGGCTAGTCACAGTGCTAGTCACAGCGCCTCTCCCCTATACTATTCTGTGATAGGCTAGTCCCCGCGGCCCTCCCTACACACAAAGATTCCTCCTGTTGTTGTGTCCCACCGGCCCTGCTCACACACGCTTAGGACACGGAGAAGTGAACAGCTCTCTTCTCAGGTCCGCAGGCTTTTCCGTTAACATTTAGGGTTTCTTCAGCTTCAGGTTTGTTTTATACTTCGGTTCAAACTAGTACTTAGCAACCAGGAGACTTCTGGTAAGCGTGGGGTTTGTTCAGACATAGTGCTCGGTAGAATGGGACTCGTGTTGCATCTCTGCAGTTTTTTCTTTTTTTTTTAAACTGCCTGCTGGCTCTAACCAGTTTTTTTGAGTGTCTGAAACTTTCTTGCTGTGTTT
>NW_023269305.1:3643-4007 GCF_013103735.1 Etheostoma cragini
ATAAAAGGCAGTTGCGGTATAAATGAATAATATTATAAATTAAGATACACACACAAACACATTCCAACCCCCGCCCCCTCTCTCTCTGTTTCTCTCTCTCTCTCTGTATCTCTTGCTCACTCACAGACACACACACTCACACAAACCTGTGAAAGTCAAAAAGAACCCCCCCAAAAAATGATTAAGAGTTAAAAAAAGAAAGTTATATTATTGAGTATGAAAACTCTTGTTCATTACAATTTACTTAATAATTGTAACCACATTGTTGTATTTATTGTTGCAAAACTTGTTATATACTGTAGGCCAATATAGTTTGTTTGTTACCATGACAACACCACTGGTCTGAAGCTCAATGCTGATGCTG
>NW_023269305.1:4017-5205 GCF_013103735.1 Etheostoma cragini
AGTTTTCTAATCAGCAATAAATATAACAATTTCTGATCAACCCATATCAATTGCATGCTAAAAATAACAAACTCGTTAAAGCCCCGCCCATTTCAAGAGAACCCAACTCACTTCCGGGTTGAATATGACCACTTCCGGGTTAGGCCCCGCCCAGTCCGAGTACGTATACGGATACAGATAATTCATGTGGTAAACAGATACAGATACAGATAATGCTGTACATGCTCATCCCTAATAGTATGTCAAAAAAATCATAAAAGTCATAGTATAGTATGTCAAAAAATTCAAAAATAGTCACAGTATAATATGTCGAAAACTTGTAAAAGTCATATTACAGTATGACAAAATATTCATAAAATGTCATAAAAAGTCATAGTATAGTATGTTGAAGAATTCATAAAAAGTCATGGTATAGTATGATGAAAAATGAATAAAAAGTCATAGTATAGTATGTAGAAATATTCATAAAAGTCATAGTATAGTATGATGAAAAATGAATAAAAAGTCATAGTATAGGATGTCGAAAAATTCATAAGTCATAGCATACTTTTGGACAGCAGAGGAACATATGTCAGAATGCTGTTTCTAGATTACAGTTTGGCTTTTAACACCATCCCCCCGGGTAGCCGGATTGAGAGGCTGACAGACCTCGACGTCCCGACTCGTCATTTCCTGATTGAAAGACCACAGGTGGTGAGGATGGGAAAGAGGGTGTCCGCGGAGCTCATCGCCAGCACAGGGTCACCACAAGGCTGTTGCCTTAGTTCTACACTATTCAACCTGTATACATACGACTGTGTTCCCACCCAGGATAACACCATCATTCCTAAGTATGCAGATGATACTACTATCCTGGGTCTCATTAAGGGGGGGATGAGTCGTCTACTCGTCTACAAAGGACTGATAGAGAGCCTCCTCACCACCGGCATCACTGTTTGGTACGGAAACACCAACCAGACAGAGAGGAAGGCTCTGAAAAGAGACGTAAAGAGAGGATTATTAGAACAGAACTCCCTTCCATGGACACAATCTACACAAAGCACTGCCAGAAAAGAGCAGAGAGAATTATTAGGGACACATCACATCCAGCTCACCCCCTGCTCGTACACAAAAACTGTACATATAATCTCAGGCACAAGCAAGGTCCACAGCATTATTACAAAGAGAACACGGTTCTACAAGAGCTTC
>NW_023269305.1:5215-5294 GCF_013103735.1 Etheostoma cragini
CAGTGAGACTTTTGGCCAAAACTAAATGAACTATTCTTCTTAGGGTCTGTGTAATATAACACATATGTGCAATATACCT